>NW_014577739.1:72237-102740 GCF_000485595.1 Priapulus caudatus | reverse complement strand
TGCGTGCGTGCGTGTGTGTGTGTGTGCGTGCGTGCGTGCGTGCGTGCGTGCGTGCGTGCGTGCGTGCGTGTGACTCAGCCCCTAATTGACCTAGCGCGACTAAACTTGGTATGTTTACACATCTTGGGGAGAAGGTCGGTCGCATACCAAAACCACCACTGTCCTTGACCTTAGTTTGACCTTCACCGTCGACTTACATTTCCTCTTCGGCCTTCTAGGGTAACCAGATTCCATATACTTCCACATCTGAGGCACACCAGTTGTCTAACAAACCTTTGTCTTTGTGACTTATTTAACTTTACTTGCCTTCTACGTCCTTACAGAGATATTCCATTCATACTAGATCACGGGGGATACATGTAGTTGGCGACAACTGCCCGTTTCTAGTTTGGTACAAATTGAGTTTGGAATTGCGAAGTCGGTCATGCTGTGTTACTTCACTCTCTCCCTCTCCACCTCTCACTTTCCCCCTCCCTCTCTCTCTCTCTCTCCCTCTCTTCCTCCCTCCCTCTTTCTGTCTCTCTCACTCATGTTATCCCTTAACCTACTTGGGTATTCTGTACAGATTGAGAGCGAGACGGCGAAGACGATCAAGCAGTATCACTTCACGTCGTGGCCGGACCACGGGGTGCCGCAGTACCCGACCGCACTGCTCTCATTCCGCCGCAAAGTCCGCTCGGACGTCGACTGCAACAACGAAATCACCGTCGTCCACTGCAGGTGTGTGTGCCTGTGTGCGTGCGTGTGTGCGTCTGTACGTGCGTGAGTGCGTACGTGCCTGGTGGGTGGTTGAATACGTGCGTGCGTGCATGTGTGGGTGCATATGTACGTGCGTGCGTGGGTGTATGAGCATCTGTGCATCTCTACGTGGGTTCATGCGTGTGTGCATCTATACATGCACACATATCACATATGGGTGTGAGCATGTGTGCGTGGCGGCAATCCGTTTTATTATCAAGTCATTTAACCCATGTGAAGCCTTTATGTTGATTTAAGCACGCTTAAAAGTCGGAGCCAAGCTTGTAGTGATTAATCGACAACTTTGTTGATTGTATTCATTTCATTCAAGCGCTGAGCAGCATGTATAAAAAAGAAATCTAAAATATTCAAAGCATTCCCACTCTGCTTGCAATATAAATTGCCAAGCTATAGAATCGTTCGCAAGTAAAAACGAGTTTAGGCCGAACGCGTTAAGTATTTGGCTTTTTCATCAGGTTGATGTGGAACCAAACAAGTTTGAGCACGTTGCCTGTCAGTCTTTGATCCAGAGACCACCTCTGCAAATTCACGCTATGAAAATCGACGAAAGATTTTCTCATTTTCTAACACTCTGGTCCCGGTCTGTGTCAGTACTGTAACGGTGCGTAACGTTGTTTCAGTGCTGGCGTAGGCAGAACGGGGACGTACATTGCTCTGGACTCACTGTTGGAGCAAGCGAAAGCAGAAGACCAGATAGATCTGTTGGGATTTGTGTGGAACATGCGACAGAAGCGAACGACCATGATACAAACACTGGTAAAATATAGCATCTGATGTGTTCGTATACGTATTCTGTGATGAGGTTTCATCATGTCAGTGTTCCGTCTGCGATATGCAGAATAGCAAATATGTGGTGAATCGTAGTCTAACTATTTGTTAGTTATGAAAATGTTTACAACATGGTTTGTTTCACACTTATTTAATAATATTCTGCCTATATTTAACTGTTTATGGGCTTTATATATCTTCTATGCATTTTCAAGGTACAAATAACCTCAACAACACAATACAATGAACTCGTACGAAATGTTGCTATTGTGCTATGCGTCGTGGCTCACTGTATCATGTCGAACTCAAATTATTTATACCTCGTACAATATCCTCGTACAGAGGCCAAATTTTCTAACATTTACTTGCGGGCTAGTCGTGCATAGCAGCATCGGATTCGAGTACTGTTTTTACGTTGTGGACGTTTATTACAGAAGCACGTACGGTTTCTTACGAGCGCTTCGTTTATACGAGGGAGCAGTACGTGTTTCTCTACGACGGCTGTTTATTACAGGAGCCAGTACGTTTTCTCTACGCACGCGCTCGTTTGTATTACAGAGCAGTGGACGTGTTTCTCTACGACGCGCTCGTTTATACAAGCGAGCAGTACGTGTTTCTCTACACGGCGCCTCCACGTTTATTACAGGAGCAGTACGTGTTTCTCTACGACGCCGCTCGATTTATTTACAGGAGTCAGTACGTCTTTGCTCTACGACGCGCTCGTTTATTAACTAGGAGCAGTTACGTGTTTCTCTACGAAACGCGCTCGTTTATCTTAAGGAGCAGTACGGTGTTTCTCTACGCACTGCGCTCGTTTATTACAGGAGCAGTACGTGATTCTTCTACGACGCGCTCGTTTATTACAAGCGAGGCCCAGGGTACGGATGTTTTCTACGGACGCGCTCGTTTATTACAGGAGCAGTACGGTGTTTCTCTACGACGCGCTCGTTTATTACAGGCAGCCATACCGTGCTTTTCTATACGACAGCGCTCTTTTATTACAGGAAGCCCCACTTACGGTGGGTTTTCTACGACGCGCTCGTTTATTACAGGAGCAGTACGTGTTTCTCTACGACGCGCTCGTTTATTACAGGAGCAGTACGTGTTTCTCTACGACGCGCTCGTTTATTACAGGAGCAGTACGTGTTTCTCTACGACGCGCTTGTAGAGGCGTTGCAGTGCGGTGACACCGTCATCCCGACATCCGAGTTTCACCGCCGCTACCACCAGATGTGTCAGCCAGCGCCGGAGGCCGCAGGAAGGTCGGAGATCGAAAAACAGTTTGAGGTATGGTCGGCCAATCGATCGGCAGTTTTCTGCATTTTTTTACCTTCAGCGGCATTATCGGTTTACTGTGTGTTGGCTGCGTAATTCTGTGATTGTCTGTACGGGAAAATTTTAGTTCGTTAACTTGTAAAAGAAACTGAAAAGTAGGGAAATACATCTTTACAATTTTCAGTTGAGTGTATAATTGTTATTGAGTTTTTATTTTTAATTATGTTATTTTAGAATTTGCAAGAAACATACACATACAGTATAGCTATTTTTCATACTTGTGCATAAGGGTTAGATATGACTAATTTGCTATAATATATTGAGATCGTAATATAAGCCATGATAACTTTTTCCATGTAACATATATGAATAGTTTTTTACGCTGAATTAATTCATAAGCTATGCAATTCATGACGATTTTCAAGCATTGTTGTTTACAATTCGATAGGTGATGGGTTTAGTTATCGACGTCACGATGATTAAACTTGTAAGCTGTCATGAAGCTTAATTTTGCAGCAGAGTCATTGATTTACCTATTTTCAGATGTTACAGATGGTCAGCCCGGTGCTACAGGAAGACATGTGTAAGGAAGCGCATGATCCCAAAAACGTGGACAAGAACAGATGTTTAACCATTGTCCCTGGTAGGATGCAGCTCACTCGCTCTCTCTCTCTCTCTCTCTCTCTCTTTCTCTCGTCCTTTCTCTTTATCTTTCTTTTTGTCTTATTCTTTCTCCTTCTCTCTCTTTTTCTCTATGTCTCTCTCTCTTTCTCCCTCCTCTTCTGTCTTTCTCTCTCTCTCCCTCCTCTTCTGTCTTTCTCTCTCTCTCTCAGTATTGATATCAACATTGATCTCTCCATTCTGACAGTTTTTTTCCTTTTTCTCTAAGTTTGTCTATTCGTGTCAAATACAACCTAGCCTAGTACATGTTCACGATAAAAGGGAGAGAGTCAAAAATCTTATTTTACTATTTTCCCTGCTAATATTCTACTTTGTGTTTTCACAGCGGATATCAGTATTCCTTTTTTGATAACATTTGACGATACTAAGGGCACAAGTTACATAAATGCTACATTTGTTGACGTAAGTATTGCTGCCAATCTGGGTGCTGCCAAGCTTGCACAGCAGATTTCAGTTTTTCATTACATTCAATGGTTCCTTACCCCATCCACCTTCTCAGTCAACGTTTCCGATTACCAAACATCACCACCTCCTTCGTATAATGCACATTTTTCGCCATGAATCTATCGTAATTACCAGGTGCAGGTTTGCTGCTTATGTACAAGGGGCTCATGTTGTTTGATCAAGCGTGAAACGAGAATGTGCAACACATAAAATTGTTTAAAATTCTATAGTATTTACAAATGCATGTATATAGAATTTAGAAAATTGGTTTATTAGAAAGATATTTAAGCTATTTTTATTACCATAAAAAAGCTTATTTGTTAAAAGCTTCATTCTATTCGGTGCATAATGCGAGAAGTGTACGGAAGATGTACCTTTGTTAGCTACTATGTTTTATTCTATTTATAATTGGAAAGTACATCGAAAATGTTCGTTTATTTGTAGCTACATTTGATTTGGTTTGTAATAAGAAAAGTGCAAGGCAAAACTTCAAAAAAAAAGTGTACTATGCATAAAAAAGCACCGGGTTAGCGACCAGGTTTGATTTGATCGGTGACAGTGAGGCGTTCGCTTGTTCTCGCAGGGCTACAAGCAGCGTAATGGCTTCATTGTGACGCAGACGCCGCTCGCTCACACTGTCAACGACTTCTGGAGTCTCATGCGCGACCACGGCTCATTGACCATTATTAACCTGGACACGATGGAGGACGAGGTAAAACAACAGACCATTCTTCCTATTCTTTTTCTTATTCTTCTTCTACCCACTCCTCTTTCTGTTCCCCCTTGTCTTCTTCTTTTTTCTTTTTCTTCTCCTTCTTCTCCTCCTCCTCCTCCTCCTCCTCCTCCTCCTCCTCCTCCTGCTCCTTCTTCACAGATCCAGGGTCACTACCCCATGTAGATTCACTTAGCTTTCTGATACCGTGAAGCTATAAAGTTAGCAATGAACATGAGTAAAAACGATTACGTTGTCGTATCAGCACACTGACAATGGGGGGGGGGGGTTACTTCCATAGTGCTTTACATCCTCGCTGCTTCGCTGTGTCCCCATTACTGGAGACAGGTCTTCAATTTTGTGTAATCATCCAAGCTGAGATGAATACATAAGGGTATAGCTAAGAAGAATTCAGAGTCCCTGATGTAGAGAGAGGGCCAGGGTTTAACACTCAGTGAAAATTCATCGGCCCGACCACGCAGGGAGTTTGAACCCACGGCCTTCAACACGATAGCTGTACATGCTAATCGCCGACCGTACCACCGTGACTTCTCATTTCCGGAACATAACGGGGAAATTTCCGTACGAAATCTGTCGCGGGGCGGCGGTGGGCGGAGACGACTTTGCGAATGCGTGTGGCTGACGATAGACGTTTGTTTTTTTCGCCCGCTAGACATGCTGTCAGTACTGGCCTAACGAGGAAGGAGTGGAGCAGGAGTATGGACACTTCAGCGTGCGGCTGGTCGTGCAGACGGGCTACGGAAACTACATCACAGCGCGACAGCTGCAACTCACACAGAAGGTAGCGAGCCACGACCCGTGTTACTTGTTACCGTTCGTGAGATCACTGACTGCGTTATGTTCCTCGTTTCTGAAATTTAATTAGTATATTTGTAGGTACGCGAGTTTGTCTGAATGAGTGCGTCTCAATCAAAACTGTGTGTGAGATGAATGGATGAACGTTGGTATGACGATCGGTGTCTCTGTTCTCTGTGCTGATATATTTGACTAGACATGCTACCTTTCAGCAAGCTTCAGCATCATTTATCGTGTGTCACAGTGTGTCATAAGAGACGGTTTCCGTTCCGGCTGCCTCTCGTTGTTACGTACAAACATCGCGGCTTCATCAACGTCGAGATCTGACGAAGAGCGCGTACGTTGTTTCCGCAGGATTCCCGGCTGCCGCCGCGACTGATAACGCAGTTTGACTTTCGCGCGTGGCCGAGCGACCGCGAGGTGCCGGCGAACCCACAGAACTTCCTCTCGCTGCTCGAGCACGTCGAGAAGTGGCAGCAGAAGTCCGGCAACAAGCCGATCACAGTGCACTGCAGGTGAGAGCACAAGCTGTCAAGTGCCGGGTCCAGGGTTCGGGGTTCAAGTCTCGCCCGCCGTCTGTCGTCGCGGCGTCCATGGGCGGGGGAATCTTCTGAAGGATTGCTTTCGGCGACCGGTTGGGGCGAGGTAGTAGGTTTAGAATGAGAAAGGATGAGATGTGATGATGATGGATTTGTCTTTCTGACTGAGGGCAAAGGTGGGTGAAGTAGTCCTAGTGAATGGGACGAATAAATGGAAAAACATTCTGCGTGCAGTGCAATTTAAACAAAATGAAACTGTAAATTGTTTCTAAACCTACAACTACCCCTTTTGTAGTGTTTTTACTGATTTTACCTTTTTTTATTAATTTTTACCGTTTTGCTAATCTTTAATGATGGACGTGTTGTATACTTGGTGCACATGGACAGCCGTACATGTGAGTATAACGATGTGTTTGCAGTGATGGTGCAAAGAGAAGCAGTGTGTACAGTGCCATAGCCAGCACCATTAAAAGTCTTGTATATATATGAGCGTTGTGTGTGTCTTTGCAGCAATGGTGCGGAGAGGAGCAGTGTGTACTGCACCATAGCCAGCCAGCACCATTAAGGGTCTTATATATATATTTATTTATTTATTTATTTATTTATATGTGAGCATTGTGTGTGTGTGTTTGCAGCGATGGTGCGGAGAGGAGTGGTGTGTACTGCGCCGTGGCCAGCGTCATTGATAAGATGAAGGTCGAACAGAGCGTGGATGTGTTCTACATAGTCAAGCAGCAGCGCATACGCCGGCCCCAGTTCATCACGAACCTGGCAAGTGTTCCCAACCGATAATAATTACCTAAACCTACATTCCTCTGTAATATTTAGTGATTGACATGCTCAATATTTTCTGAGGCATTCAACTGAAAGTAATTTCTAAGCCCGCACGTAAAGTTTCCAGTAATCGTTAATGATATTCTCAATACTTTTTGAGTTTCAATTGAAAATAATTCCTAAACTTGTGTTTTATACAATCTTTAAATATAGACATGTTCTATATTTTTGAGAGTTTTAACTGAAAACAATTCCTAAACCTACAGTCTCCTTTAATCTCTACGATGAATGTGCTAAATATGTAATGCTAAAGTGTTAGTGGATTAGTAATATGTATGAGTGTTCAGTCATTAATTAACTGTTAGCCAACTGTTCCCACTGCAAATTACTTGCATCATCATGTATCATGGGTTTAACTGGGCATGTACTTTATTGTGGGTTTGCTAGTAGTCGAAATGATTGCTTTTTTGAAGTCACTCAACTCTTTCCCTTACAGGAGCAGTACAAGTTCTGCCATGACTGTGCTTTGGAGTATCTGGAGTCATTTGAGATGTACTCAAACTTCAAGTGAACCCTGGACCAGGTAGTGAAAAAAAAACGCGCTGTCAGTCGAAGCGATTGCATTTTAATCAACCGATTTTCAGCGGGTGCTCTTCTGTTTTAGTTCAATCTCACCGTGAATGTTATGTGTGTACGTGCGTGCGGCGTGTCTGTGCGCGCGCGTGCATGTTTTCGTGTTCGTATTCTGTAACAGAAGTATTCTGGTTTCTACAGTTTTCTATCGTTAGGGAGTACTTCGTTTCGTGTGCGGCATTCGACGCACGCTTGTGCGTTCACGTCGTTAAGCTTCACTGCTGCTAATTAGAAGCCAAAATAGCTCTTGTGACCTAACACCACGTCAGTATTATCTGGGTATGGGAATAGTGTCCTGTAATACATTTGTTAATAACTGTTCTCCGGGGATGCCGCCGCACCGTCCCGCGCCGGAGTTTTCCTATAGATATCACCCAGCCCCACGTGTGCAGACGGTGACATTTTACATGTCTCTGCTGCGTCCGTTGCTTATAAATGTCGTCAACGCGTTGTATTCGACGAGTAAGAGCTTCTAAGTGGTGCTGTCGTAAATCAGGTTCCCCTGTGAGGTCTCGACTCTTTGACGAGGGAACCGCGGATGGTGTTCGTTGCCGTTTCCGCAGCCGACGCGCCATGTCTTAATATACGCAATGTCTCCTAGTTGTGCGGATTCATCGCCTAGGTCGTTTTTATATTTCTAATCGTTATCACACCTATATTTATGTTCGAGATGAGCTTGTGTAACCTGTATAAATAAGCGAAGGAGTTATGTACTTAACGGCTACTGGCTTGCTTGGCATTACTTGCCTTTGTTTCTGGCCTGTGGCACAGAAATGGTAAGCAAAAGCCTCGCAGTGGTTGTGTATTTTTTCTGTATTTAATATTTGCTAGTTTTTTTTACATATTGTCAGCCTGTTTAACAGGTGCCGATAGCATGTTCCTAGCTGACCGTAGTGGAACTGCTTGTATCATTTATTCACTTATAAATAATCAGTACTTAGGTATGAAGTAATATTATAAGATTTTGTTATTTGAAAGTGTATTCTTCCAACAGAGCCTACAGTGGAGAATTTATTTTCGTTGCATGAAAAGAGAAGAATGTTGAATGAATCGGCCCCTTCCATTCTCCGGTTTTCATAATTATTTCCAAGTTGCGATTTTGTACTATTTATTATCATGCTTCCGAAAATACAAAGACGAGTTAAAATTTGTTGACATTGTAATGTAAATATGGGCATGGCACATCGATTTGGCATCAGATGAGCATTTCTCTGCGTAGTTTAGTAGCGTGTGTTGTACAGAGTTACAGAGACCAATTTGACAATTGACATGCATGGGCAAGTTTGTAAAAAAGCATATGTAGATACAATACAGAGTTCGAATAAGATCACTCAGTTTGGGCAGGGGATACAATAGGTGCTCTGGTTAAACTTAGGAAGCATTAGTGTCAGTGCCGCTTTATTTTTCAATTGTCAATTTGTAATTCTCAAGTTAATACAAAATCGTGAAACCGTTAAATTGATTTTGGGGTGTCGAAATGTTTAGAGTTTCGCTAAGTATTTTCCGTCGTAGATATGTTAGTAGTTTCTATCTCCGTCCACGTTCTGGGCCACATTAGGCACGCAGTATATCCGCGTTATTCTACCAGCATTACTTTGATATCGGTCGTCAGTTGAGAAAGGCACAGGTTATTTCCTAAGATTTTATCACACGAAAGTATTTCAGTTTGTTGTAAAGCCGTAGGTTCTTTAGCTCCTGATCGTAACTAACGTGAACGGGGACTGTCGGATTTTTGTCACGACAACACTCTAGATGTCTGAGACTGGCAGTCTCTTTCTCTCGATGCACCTTACTAGAGGATGCTGCAGCAGGTGCTTTCGTTGACTGTCATTAATTTAGGTTTCTTACAGTTTTCGCAGTTAGGCCTATGTGATATAGTGGGGAGCGTACTTTCTTTATGTGGTGATGACTTAGTGTCTGTTGTCGTAACGAATGCCCGATGTTAAACGACGTTTGCCGCTTTAACAACTGCTTAGTTGTGGCACGTATAATTTTAGCGTAACTATTTTAAAGCGTATTTATTTTGAATAGTCAAGCATAGCATTGTCAAATACGTTAAGCTACCCCTAAATCATGTGCGAACTAATTCTAAGCAGGTGACTGTTAATCATGCCATGGCAGGTTAGGTTTTGAGATGGGATTTTTGCCTACTTGATGAATAATGAGCCAGCGAATCTATTTTTCAGACGTGATAATCAAAGGTGATGCCTAGACAATTTTACTAGTGGCAGAATGTCCCAAGGTCTTATCATTTAAGTCATAAGAGTATAACAACTATCAATTTAACTTTACAGCCTCGGTTCTCATCGTTTTCTTTCCTGCGATTAACCTTGGTGGTGGGTTTGGTTCGATGGCATACTCTTCGTGCAGCCACAGTTAGCATATAACGAAAATTTGAAGTCATTGGGGACCCTTGCCGAGCCAGTAGATTACTAACAGCCGGGTTTCTAGTTTTGCTGAAATCGATCAATTATGTTATAGACTTACAGTCTTACTTGGTTGTGTTAATAATATATTACGCAAATTGTGTCAATTATCTACTTAATCCACCCAGTTACTCATACATGTCGTTATACGCCATGTTGGTTTTGAATTTGCTTATATGTGATGAGCATGCTGGGGTTTCAGTTATTGTATTATGTGTGTTGTAGTTCAATCACAGCCATACTGTGTACATTAGCTTACTGCTAGTGTTTCCTAGAATAAAATCAAAATTGTTGTGTACAGCTATGTTTGTGCAGATATATTGTTTTAGAAATTGTGCTTGTTTTTTGGTTGTGAATTACTGTATAAAGTAGGATATTATTGGAATATACACGTTTATAATCATCTTAATATACCATGTTTGAGTTTTTGATGATTGACATTTTCATTGTTTAGTGCTTATTGTCTAGTACAAGTAATAATTTACTATTGTATGGCAAGAATTAAAATATGACACTTCATCATGCTTGTTTAGAAATATGGGCGAAATCTCATGTCACTCTTACAATACTCTCACTCTTACTCTCTCTCTCTCTTTATATATGTATTCCATTTTCCCATTAAGTTATATAAGTCTAAATTGTGTCGAGTGTCGTGTGTCGGATTTGGCCCATTATTTTGTATTTTCTAAACGCTAGATAAAATGCTTTTGAAATGCATTTCTAAAATCGTGCTTACAATACGATTTGATGTTCAGAAAGTATTTTACGTCGCACAGCTTTGAGGGTAGTCGACAAGTGTAAATTGGTCGATGTTTGAGCATGAACTACCATGACGATGGTATTAGGTAGGGACCTCACAGTATGTTAATGAAGTGTTATTGTGTGTATCGTTTCTCTAGCTCTCACGAGTGAAATATTGTTGCAAAATGGACTATATTGTGTACATTCTGCTATAAATAAAAGTTCACTCATTAGACTACGAATGGTGCGTTTCCTACCCTCTGCTCACACGTGATGTTTGAACTGAGCTTCTCACATTTTAAACCTAGTAATAACATTTTAACATTGTGAATAGTTCAACATGGTTAAAAGACATAATATGGAGCATCAAATATATATGTATATATATTATTCTTTTTTTTATTTTTTTTATTTATTATAATTGTGCACTTAAATTATTTGAACTGAGCAGTAAGTGAATTACAACACAAATCTCGGAAGTTGGCATTTCTAGTCAATTGCCAAAAATGCTATGCTGCGGTGGATTGTACCTGGAAAAAAGTAGCAGCCGTCAGCGAAACCTTGCTGTCTTTTACAAAGGAATAGTATGTGCATGCCAATACTCATGCTAATTGCATAGTTATAGTTGTATTTCATCACAATTAAATAGATATCCTTCAAGGAATGTGAACAATTATCGTACTCCCAAGTGATGCGCAGAAAGTGCTAGATAGCATATATCATAAATCTGCAGTGATAGGTCTATTTATGCAGAGTTGTCAGAATGAGTATCTGTATCAGATGCACTGTTACCAGTGCCCCAAAGCAGCTGCATGCACACGAAGTTCAATCATTTTCTCTACTATCGACAGAGACTTCAGCAGAAGGAGCAAGCTTTGCAGGTCACACGCCAGGCACACAGCGAACTGCTAAAAGAGAAGGATGCAAAAATAATGAAACTCCGATTAGAGGTATTGAATTGTCACACGTACATCAGGCCATCAGTCCGTTCGATCTGAAACTTAGCCACCCGACACGTTAAAATCAGCACCTACTGCTTTTCGGTAAATCTGCCTTCTATTCCGCTTGTGAATTTGAAGAAGCGGGTGAGCAGAGATTCAGTGTCTTACTATCAGTATGGAAGAGTAGATTGCAAATCAAATGCGCATTATGCGCGTTGATAGTTTGATTTAGTAGATAGATCATTGGGTAATGGTGTAGCTCTTCTTCTTACGTTGTTACAGTACGACAATAAACTACTGAAGCTGCAGACCAAGAACAGTAAAGTGCAGCAAGCCGTTAACCACATGACATCATCTGGAAGCGAAGTGTTTAGAAAGGTAACGTTTGCAACAAAGTGAAATGCAGTGAATGCAGCGTAGACCTGTGAGGGATGCAGAAATGATCATACTTCATACTTGTCCCCAAGCTCCAACGGTATTGGAAACGAATTAAGCCTTTTACGTGCGACTCCCACATCGTTTAACAATAATTCGTGTGAGGTGGTTTTTGCTGAACCGATCAGCATCGCTACGCGAGGTCTGTCTGTCAGGTTTATGCAAGTTAGCGTGTGCTAAACATGATCAAATCTACATCGAGGAAAGATGTTAGGATTTCATCTCATATTTAAATCTCTACTATTGTCTCTTAGACTCTTACTCTACTATTATTATATCTCTTACGTCTAGATTGCATCTAATAAGCCGCGTTCACACGGAGCGAAAACGCCGAGTCGAAAACGATCCGAGACTGACCCGGATCAAAAACGACACGGGTCGATTTTGAAGAGAGTGTTCACACGACGTTTGATCGATCAGTTCTAGGACATGCCTCTATGCTATGCGAGCTGCGAGTTGAAAAAAAAACAATGCGTCCAAGACAACAAGCAGGCGAACAATGAGAATTAAACAATCAATGCACAGCAACTCTGTGTTAACTCTGGCTCTCCACACTGGCGACGTCTACCGCCGTACTAATTCTGACCAGGGTCGTGTGTCGGTGCGTTCACACGGCAAAAATGAACCAGCGCTCGGGTCAATTTCGACCTGGATCGTTTTCGTACTACTCTGGAGTGGGGTGCGAAAACGACACGGGTCGTTTTCGTACCGAGAAAACGTCGTGTGAACGCTTGGCCCGGGACGCATTTGACCCGGGTTGTTTTCGACCCAGGTCAAATTGCTCCATGTGAACGCGGCTCTAGTGTATATGCAAGTTAGCGTGTTCTAAAGATTATCAAATCTACGTCGAGGAAAAGCGTAGGATTTAATATCATATTTAAATCTCTACTACTGTCTCTTACTCTACTATTATTATATCTCTTACGTCTAAATCTCATCTAATAGTGTATATTCAAGTTAGCGTGTTCTAAAACATGATCAAATCTACGTCGAGGAAAAGTGTTAGGATTGCATCTCGTAATTGAGGATGTGACCGACGCATGGAATGATGTTTGCGATGATCACGTGCTCAGAAACTTCAGCACATCAAAGCCGAGTCTGAACGAGATATCGCCGCTCTCAAGAAACAAAGTGAACGAGCTGGAGCAGAAGCTCGCACGCAGCAGCAACACCAGATGGCGCCTGCACCTCTATCCTCTGGAGCAAATACCTCCCTTAGTAAGAGGAGAAATTGTAAGTCAATCGATAGTNTAATAAGCGTATCTATAGCGCATTCGAGGTCGATTTCTAATATTATTCCGATTCATTATCAACGAAAGCTGATATGTTTGCAAACGCCAGCCGTGCCCAGCTATACGGCTATATACGACGACACGCACGGCCACACATCTTTTGTCTGGACGTTTCTTTTCGCGGACTTAATCATGCATCTAAGGTGTATATAGTGGTCATATAGCCACACAGAAGTGTCGTAAAACCACCTATAGTCGGTCGTTCAGCGCCCTATTCTAGCCGGCAAACCACGAGTAGCGGCGAAACTGTATATATTAGAGAAAGCATTCGCTGGTTACACATCAAGCTATTTACTACCGGTGCCATGACGAACACATCAGATCCCGGGAGGGACGCGCCTATAGATCAGTCTACTACCTATACTCGTGATACTCATCGAGAACTATCGGGGGAAAAGAAGTCTTAGATTTCAGGGTCAGATAGCGATGGGTATCTGACAACAAGTACACCATAAAGTGATTATACCGAAGAATGTGTGCGTTTGTGCCTGTCAGTGTGAGTATGAGTGTGCGTGAGAGAGAGAGAGAGAGAGAATGAATGGTGCGGGCGTTTGGGGCCTGCTCAGCTGCTCGAGTTATTGAGTGGGCGTGCAGCAGAGAGAGAGTGCCACGTGGTTGAGGAAATATCTGTGGGGAAGAGGGGCAGAGAAATTAAATTGATAAGAGAGAGAGACGGACGAGAGAGGTAAGGTGACGAGGGAACGACGAGACTAAGCAGTTATACACCGTGGCGTTTACTAATAGTGAGGGCGAGCGCCCTAGCTGTTAGGTGCAAATCTGCTACTTCCCCTTTCCCGTATTTCCCATTGCTCCCCTGTCCTCGCCTTCAGCCGTAATGCTTTTCTTACCACCCGCTCAGCTGTCTTCCCTTGTCAATTTCCTTTGCTCTTAATACCCTCCTCTGCACAGCCAAGCTATAGTTATGCTAGTGTTTCTTTTAGTCCTGAGCCTGGCACGAATTAAACGGTGCTCGCCACGATGCGCAATATATCCCGAGAAGAATCATATTTTGCAAAGAGTATGCATTTTTAAAATAAAGAGAAGTTATATCCTAGCATGGATTTATATGATAACATTCTATCAGAAGACATCTCTTAATAAATACTAAAATAGGAAGAAGGCCTTGCATGTAAGGTGCCTACTAGATATACCAGTCAGTACATAATCTGGCTACGTTAGTGTGTTGACGCATGCGCAATATCTTACCAGCGGAGTTATATTTTGTGATGAATATGGCATTTAATATGGTTGGGTGGGGTATCTCAGCATAGATATCTGTAATTAATTGTTATCAGAACACCTTGTGTTTTATATTAGGAGAGAGCGCCCTAGCCTGTAGGGTGCAAAACTGCTACTTCACCCTTTCCCGTATTTCCCATTATCTCCCCTATCCCTCGCTCAGCCTAATTCTTCTTCTACCGCCCCTCAGCTATCTTCCCTGCCGATTTTCCTTAGTTTCTTGCCCCTCTCTCTCAGAGCAAGCTATATTATGCAGTTTTCTTTAGTCCGTACTGCTCACCTGAAATGGTGACCGCGCGTGCGCAATATCTCCCGAGAAGAAATATTTTGCAAAAATTATGGATTTAAAATAAAGAGGAGTATCCTAGCATGGATTTATATGTTAACAATCTATCAGTAGACATCCCTTAATAATTAGGAAGAAGGCCTTGCATGTAAGGTGCCCACTACATAATAATTATACCAGTCAGTACATAACCTGGATACGTTAGAGTGTTGACGCATGCGCAATATCTTACCAGCGAAGTTATATTTTGTGATGAATACGCATTTAATATGGTTGGGGGTTATCTCAGCATAGATATCTGTAATTAATTGTTATCAGTACACCTGTGTTTATAATTAGGAGAGCGCCCTAGCCTGAAGGGTGCAAAACTGCTACTACCGCCCTTCCCGGATTTCCATTGTCTCCCCTGCCCTGCGCTCAGCCTAATTCTTCTTCTACCGCCCCTCAGCTATCTTCTCCTGCCGCTTTTCTTCAGTCTCTTACCCCTCTCTCCCGCAGCATAGCATAATCAGCAGTTTTCTTTAGTCGGTACTACACGTCTGAAACGGTGCTCGCGCATGCGCAATATCTCCCGAGAAGAAGAATATTTTGCAATGATTATGCATTTAAAATGAAGAGGAGTTATCCTTGCATGGATTTATATGATAACAATCTATCAGTAGACATCCCTGAAGCGTGCGTGGCGTGTGTGCATGTGAGTGCGTAGCGCGCGTGCGTGTTGGGAAGTACGTACTAGAGTCTGGTGCCGATGAAATTGTGCCCTCTTTGCAAGCTTTGCGATATTTTTATGATACAGAATTAAAATGATGAATGCTAATGCAATAACTGTTTTGCTGTATCGATTTTTAATTCTGTTCACTGTTCATGCACCCCTCGGTGTTCGTGCACACCTCGGTGTTCGTGCACACCTCGGAGTTTCGCGCACCCTCGGTGTTCGTCGTGCACACCTCGGGTGTTCGTGCACACCTCGATGTTCGTGCACACCTCGGGTGTTCGTGCACACCTCGGAGTTCGTGCACACCTCGATGTTCGTGCACACCTCGGTGTTCGTGCACGTACACCTCGGTGTTCGTACCCAATATTTAGTTCTGGAAAAATATATACATCGGCTACTATTCTAAATCTCAATAGTGATGACACGGCAGGAGTTTTATACAACCATCTCGGTTATTCTACGGACTATTATATCGAGCACTCGATAAGCAGTCTATAGCAGTAGATAATTCTTAGCCGGCACTTTATCATTATCAAGATCAATGGATCACAGTCAGAAACACAGTAGAGAAAAATTAGACTAATTTACGGATGCGACTCTCTCGACGCGCCTTAACAGCTCTATAAAAGTTCTGCGTGCACCCTACACTTTAATGTTGTTAATGCTAACTAACACCGCTAATTATTTAATAACACCGCTAATTATTTAATAACACCGCTAATTATTATTTAATGTAACGCACACGCGCGTGAAACGGGCGGGTTTGACGTAGGAGTGAGACTCTGACACGCACCGCATTATAACACGAGTGGTACGCGCGCGCTCGTGACACAAAAGTGATTCGCAACATGTTTCTGTCACGCATATACAAAATTTTACGAGAGTGGTACCGCCGCCAGCGCTCGTACACAAACGTCGATTCCGCAAGCTTTTCGCACGACGATATATTACAGAAATTTTACGAGAGTGGTACGCGCGCGCTCGTAACACTATAGAGCGATTGACGTGCCTTAAGCGTCACGCACAAACATATTAATTACCTAACGTAGACTTAAGCTGGCAACCGGCACTTTATATCATAGTCAAAGTCAATTAAGTCGAATAGATCACCAGTCAGAATACACTAGTGTTTAGAGAAAAAATTAGACTAATTTTTACTCGCGATGCGACATCTCTCGACGCGCCTTAACAGTCTAATAAAATTCCTCATGACGTATATTCTGCTTGCACACCCATACACTTTAATGTTGTAATAATGCTAACTATAACAACCAGCTGAATTTATTTTTAATAACACCGCTAATTATTTAATAACACTTAATAACATTTAATAACATTTAATAACACCGCTAATTATTATTTAATGTAACGCACACGCGCGTGACCACGGAAGCAGTGGTTATTGACGTCAGAAGCTGAGGACTCTGACTCCGCACCGCATATATACAATATAACTACGAGTGGTTACCAGCGCTGCAGCTCGTGACAACAAAATTGCATTCGCAACTTTCGCAAACGAATTAATACCAGCAAAATTTTTACGAAGAAAACGAAGATGAGAACTCCACGACAGCGACCGCAAAGACTTAACGTGACACAAAAGTTTGAAAAATTCGCAACTTTCGCACGACATAATACAGAAATTTTACGAGAGTGGTACGCGCGCGCTCGTGACACAAAAGTGATTCGCAACTTTCGCACGACATAATACAGAAATTTTACGAGAGTGGTACGCGCGCGCTCGTAACACTATAGAGCGATTGACGTAGAACCTTTAAGCCGTTCACGCACATAAACTATAATAATACATAAACGACATCTAAAGACACCTTAAACAACACCAGTAATATACCAATAATAATGTGCAGAACACCCAAGCAAACCTGTATGTAGCGGGTATTAAATGGCAACATCAAAAATGGCCTTAATTGACAGGTGAGCCAATTCCACAGAGGTGTTTTCATTGTATAACCACCACTCGAGGAAAACGGCAAAAGTGGCCGTTGAGGAAAGGTGGCCGTTCCATAGAGGTTTCCGCTAACAAGAGGTTTGACTGTGTACTAAAATAACAACGTTAACAAATAATGTCCGCGCGGTACCTCACCTATATATGTAGGCATCCTGAAACACTGATCTCTGTTCGTGTTCTGAATGCTGCTTACTTCCTTCCATGCGGCTCTTTCTGAGAATCAATTTCACGCTATCTGCGCTCTTCATGCATTTATCGTTGTTTCACATCGCTGTACACCTTCGCAACATCCTCAGCCTCCCGTTTCCTGTTCCTCGTCTCCTTCTCTAAATTCAGCCCATAAATGCTCTTTGCCTTTCCCGCGAGTGTGGTTGTGGCCCTCTCTTTTGAGATTGCTCTCTCCCTTTCCCTCTCCTTCACTCCCCCCCCCCAACTTTGAATTTTTTTCCTTTCCCTTCCCTTTCTCGTTTTTTTTCTCTCTCTCTGTCTCCCCCTGTACTGCCTCTATCTCTTCTACTGCCCTAACTCTTGACTCTTGTCTGCCTACTACTGCCTCTATCTCTTCGCCGCGCCTTCCTTGCCATTTGCCAGCTACTTCGCCCCCAGTGGTCTCCTCCCCACTTATTATCCACACGCATCTAGTTCACCGATCACAGGTATATATATATATTTATATATATATATATATATATATATATATTACTTATAAAAATCACCGATGGCTATCACAACTCTGGGCTGCAAGATTGCAAAACGTTACGCGTAGCAAAATACCCCCAATCAATATCAATAATTTTAAAATTGAATCTAAATTAGACACAGGTTAATATATTCGGTTTATTCGTCGTGTTTACAGACGATATTTTATTTCTTTGTTTTTGTTTTTTTACGGTAACGGCAGCAAGACGCAAGGAAACATACTAAAACCGTTGGCTTCATTGCGTTCCGACCGTGGACCCGGATGATGCGACGCGGATTACGGAGTGCCGTACGGAAACGTATATGCACATTGCGGGTGCAATGGGCTTAGTTAAGACGCGCCTTTCCGCGGCTTCGACTCTCTGCCGAGGCGACGGTAGCCTCTGTATGACTGGGGCGTGGTCTTCGGAACGGCTGGGGTGTCCCCCCTTGCAGAATTAGAATCTCTACTTTTTCTGAATTATTCCAGTATTGAAACTGACCGACGCCTTTCGTTCTTTCTCTCCATTGATGCATCTCCTGGCATTGCACACCTCCCGCAATAGTAAATTGCAGTGGGCTGTATATAATAACTTAACAATAATTTGTGGAATTATTTGTCCAGCTTCCTACGTGTCCTGGACGGGTTGATACCCGTGTTAATGTCTGTCGGTAACACGTACGCGGCCATTGCGCTCGCCCTCGTGGTTGGCGTTTAGTCCGGTGGCGCGTTGTGATAAGCGGCGTTCAGTCAGTGCATGGCTCACAATATGCTGGGCACGAGGGCGCTATTCTTGTCCACAAACATCGACGCTGCCTTGCCCTTGTCGATTTCGGGTCATCACTTCCAAAAGCAAACCAGCTTGATGAATTTCTTCCGAAACTCGGCGTTCGTCACGTTGTACAGAATCGGATCGAGCAGCGAATTGTGATAGGGCATCGCCCAGACGAAGTTGAATATCGCCTGCGAGAAAAAAGCCGGATTGTAGCTGATCATCGCCAGATAGAAGCTCCACGGACACCAGCAGCAGATGAACGAGAAGACGATGAGACACATCGTCATTGCTACGACCTGCTCGCGCCGCAGCGCCTTCGCCGCCTTCCGGCTCCTCTCCCGCTCCCCCTCTGTCACGGAGGAAGCCACGGAGGAAACCCCGGGGCCGGTCGCCGCCTGGCCAGCATGCGTCGTCGAAACGACGAAGACTCCGACGCCGCTGACGGTGCCGTTGTCGACGTCGGATGGCGCCACCGTAGCGCCGCCGGGCTTCATCTTGCTCCTGCTCAGCACGGCGGCAGCGATGCGCGCGCAGCAGATAGTGATGACGATCAGTGGCGCGTAGAAGAGCACGATCGTATACACCTGCAGCGCGGCCTGGTGGTTCACCCAGTCGGCGCGGCACGTGTACTCCGGTATCTGCTCGCCGGCGTAGACGGGCACCGGGAAGCCGGCCGCCAGCAACCACGGCACGACGACGACGGCGACGGTGGCTTTCGTGACGGCGGTGCGGTAGTGGAGCGGCCGCGTCACCGACATCACCCGATCGACGGAGATCGTGAAGACGATGTAGATGGTCGCGCTCGTGAACACTCCGTCCGTGATCAGCCACACGGCGCAGCCGGTGTAGCCGAGCGGCCAGAAGCCGGCGGCCATCTGCACGGCGTGGAGAACACGGTGAAGCCGACACCGGCGTCGGCGACCGCCAGGTTACCGATGAGCAGATGCAGCTTCGTCTTCTTCTTCTCCGACGCGATGACGCGCAGGACGAGGACGTTGCAGATGCACGTCGCCGTCGCCTCGATGCCGACGAGGGCGACGACGATCCAGCGCAGCAGCGGGTAGCCGACGAGCAGCGGGTTGATGATGGGCAGAGCGGCGGCGCTGGTGGCGTTCCCCGCGGCGGCGGTTGCGTTGGCAGACGCCTCCGTCGTCATGGCGACGGCTCGGAGGATTTTGCTCTCGCGCTGTAATTGTACGCGTGAGGATACTCGTGTCGTTAGTTCAGTGTAGGTTGTGTAAATAGGATGGATATGCAGTCTCCCTTCCCCCCTCTCGCTCCATCGCTCTCTCCCCCTGTCTCTCTCTCACTCTCTCTCGCTCTTGCTCGCTCGCTCGCTCGCGCTATCTCTATCTCCCTCTCCATATCCTTCCCTCCCTATATAATTATATATATATATATATATATATAGCGGTTTCAAGAAATGAAACAAATTCTAGCGCCCGAACCGCTATCCAAACGCTCCGTTTCTATAGCCGGCCGTTCACACTAGCGGAAGGAACTCGGGTCGAAAACGAAAAATGCGTCCCGGGACGAAGCGTTCACACCAAAGACTCGTATAGTGCCGTTAGGCACAAGATGACCACTCTCCAATAATAGCGTAGTAGGTCATGGTCGCCACAAACCGCATTTAGGAAGGCAAGTTCACACGAGTTGACCCGGATGCTGCTCTATCTGCTACTGCTGCAACTGTCTGCTGTGTGCTGTCAGCTTCAGCTTCTGTTCTGCCTGTAAATGGCCTCAAGTCGTCAGTGTAAGCCGACCTGTCTTCTTCAGGTTCCCAAAGATTACCGGAAAGGTGAGAAAACATCTCTTTTTTTGTCGAATCCATCGTGACAAGAGTTGTGCATCTTCGTTGATACTGTAGTACCAGGTGGGCCAGTGTTGTTTGTGCACAGGCGNTATCTCCCGAGAAGAATCATATTTTGCAATGATTATGCATTTAAAATAAAGAGGAGTTATCTTAGCATGGATTTATATGATAACATTCTATCAGTAGACATCCCTTAATAAATAGGAAGAAGGCCTTGCATGTAAGGTGCCCACTACATATACCAGTCAGTACATAACCTGGCTACGTTAGTGTGTTGACTCATGCGCAATATCTTACCAGCGGAGTGATATTTTGTGATGAATATGCATTTAATATGGTTGAGGGGTATCTCAGCATAGATTTTTGTAATTAATTGTTATCAGTACACCTTTGTTAATAATTAGGAGAGCGCCCTAGCCTGTAGGGTGCAAAACTGCTACTTCACCCTTTCCCGTATTTCCCATTGTCTCCCCTGTCCCTCGCTCAGCCTAATTCTTCTTCTACCGCCCCTTAGCTATCTTCCCTGTCGCTTTTCCTCAGTTTCTTACCTCTCTCTCAGAGCAAGCTATATTATGCAGTTTTCTTTAGTCCGTACTGCACGCCTGAAACGGTAACCGCGCATGCCCAATATCCCCCGACAAGAAATATTTTGCAAAGATTATGCATTTAAAATGAAGAGGAGTTATCCTAGCATGGATTTATATGCTAACAATCTATCAGTAGACATCCCTTAATAATTAGGAAGAAGGCCTTGCATGTAAGCTGCCCACTACATATACCAGTCAGTACATAACCTGGCTACGTTAGTGTGTTGACTCATGCGCAATATATTACCAGCGGAGTTATATTTTGTGATGAATATGCATTTAATATGGTTGGGTGGTATCTCAGCATAGATATCTGTAATTAATTGTTATCAGTACACCTGTGTTTATAATTAGGAGAGCGCCCTAGCCTGTAGGGTGCAAAACTGCTACTTCACCCTTTCCCGTATTTCCCATTGTCTCCCCTGTCCCTCGCTCAGCCTAATTCTTCTTCTACCGCCCCTCAGCTGTCGTCCCTGCCGCTTTTCTTCAGTCTCTTACCCCTCTCTCCCACAGCAAGCTATATTATGCAGTTTTCTTTAGTCGGTACTACACACCTGAAATGGTGACCGCGCGTGCGCAATATCTCCCGAGAAGAAATATTTTGCAAAAATTATGCATTTAAAATAAAGAGGAGTTATCCTAGCATGGATTTATATGTTAACAATCTATCAGTAGACATCCCTTAATAATTAGGAAGAAGGCCTTGCATGTAAGGTGCCCACTACATACCAGTCAGTACATAACCTGGATACGTTAGAGTGTTGACGCATGCGCAATATCTTACCAGCGGAGTTATATTTTGTGATGAATATGCATTTAATATGGTTAGGGGTATCTCAGCATAGATTTCTGTAATTAATTGTTATCAGTACACCTGTGTTTATAATTAGGAGAGCGCCCTAGCCTGTAAGGTGCAAAACTGCTACTTCACCCTTTCCCGTATTTCCCATTGTCTCCCCTGTCCCTCGCTCAGCCTAATTCTTCTTCTACCGCCCCTCAGCTGTCGCCCTGCCCGCTTTTCGTTTCAGTCTCATTACCCCCCTTCCTCTCTCTCCCACAGCAAGCTATATTATGCAGTTTTCTTTAGTCCGTACTGCACGCCTAAAACGGTGCTCGCACATGCGCAATATATCCCGAGAAGAATCATATTTTGCAAAGAGTATGCATTTAAAATAAAGAGAAGTTATATCCTAGCATGGATTTATATGATAACATTCTATCAGAAGACATCCCTTAATAAATAGGAGGAAGGCCTTGCATGTAAGCTGCCCACTACATATACCAGTCAGTACATAACCTGGCTACGTTAGGGTTGACGCATGCGCAATATCTTACCAGCGGAGTTATATTTTGTGATGAATATGCATTTAATATGGTTGGGTGGTATCTCAGCATAGATATCTGTAATTAATTGTTATCAGTACACCTGTGTTTATAATTAGGAGAGCGCCCTAGCCTGTAGGGTGCAAAACTGCTACTTCGCCCCTTCCCGTATTTCCCATTGTCTCCCCTGTCCCTCGCTCAGCCTAATTCTTCTTCTACCGCCACTCAGCTATCTTCCTTGCCGCTTTTCCTCAGTTTTTTACCCCTCTCTCTCAGAGCAAGCTATATTATGCAGTTTTCTTTAGTCGGTACTACACGCCTGAAACGGTGCTCGCGCATGCGCAATATCTCCTGAGAAGAAATATTTTGCAAAGATTATGCATTTAAAATGAAGAGGAGTTATCCTAGCATGGATTTATATGATAACAATCTATCAGTAGACATCCCTTAATAATTAGGAAGAAGGCCTTGCATGTAAGGTGCCCACTACATATACCAGTCAGTACATAACCTGGCTACGTTAGTATGTTGACGCATGCGCAATACCTTACCAGAGGAGTTATATTTTGTGATGAATATGCATTTAATATGGTTAGGGGGTATCTCAGCATAGATTTTCGTAATTAATTGTTATCAGTACACCTGTGTTTATAATTAGGAGAGCGCCATAGCCTGTAGGGTGCAAAACTGCTACTTCACCCCTTTCCGTATTTCCCATTGTCTCCCCTGTCTCTCGTTTAGCCTAATTCTTCTTCTACCTCCCCTCAGCTCTCTTCCCTGCCGATTTTCTTCAGTCTCTTACCCCTCTCTCCCACAGCAAGCTATATTATGCCGTTTTCTTTAGTCCGTACTGCACGCCTGAAACGGTGCTCGCGCATGCGCAATATCGCCCGAGAAGAATCATATTTTCAAAGAGTATGCATTTAAAATGAAGAGGAGTTATCCTAGCATGGATTTATATGATAACATTCTATCAGTAGACATCCCTTAATAAATAGGAAGAAGGCCTTGCATGTAAGGTGCCTACTAGATATACCAGTCAGTACATAATCTGGCTACGTTAGTGTGTTGACGCATGCGCAATATCTTACCAGAGGAGTTATATTTTGTAATGAATATTCATTTAATATGGTTAGGGAGTATCTCAGCATAGATATCTGTAATTAATTGTTATCAGTACACCTGTGTTTATAATTAGGAGAGCGCCCTAGCCTGAAAGGTGCAAAACTGCTACTTCACCCTTTCCCGTATTTCCCTTTGTCTCCCCTGTCCCTCGCTCAGCCTAATTCTTTTTCTACCCGCCTCAGCTATCTTCCCTGCCGCTTTTCTTTAGTCTCTTACCCCTCTCAGGAAGCAATATTATGCCGTTTTCTTTAGTCCGTACTGCACGCCTGAAACGGTGCTCGCGCATGCGCAATATCGCCCGAGAAGAATCATATTTTGCAAAGAGTATGCATTTAAAATGAAGAGGAGTTATCCTTGCATGGATTTATATGATAACATTCTACCAGTAGACATCCCTGAAGCGTGCGTGGCGTGCGTGCATGTGCGTGCGTAGCGCGCGGTCGTGTGGGGAAGTACGTACTGGTGCCGATGAAATTGTGCACTCTTTGCAAGCTTTGCGATATTTTTATGATACAGAATTAAAATTATGAATGCTAATGCAATAACTGTTTTGCTGTGTCTATTTTTAATTAACCCTCCCACCCCGCTCACCCCAACATCTCTCCATCAATGAAGTGTTTCCTCCGAAAAGAAATCGTTGCGATCAGTATATAAAGCTGAAAATGTTCCAAGAACCAAGATGGCGAGCATTCTGCTATCCTCCGCTTCCACCCGCGGCGCCTTAATCGCTCTTAACCATCCTCCGTCTTTAAAAATACTGGATCCGACTCTCTGAAGCTTAGAATTTCTCCGTAGATCAGTCTTTTTCAGATGCGTTCCTTAGCTGCCTGGGTAATGTTTGAAATCCGGCGGAAAAAATTTTCGGTCGAAAAAGTGATGAAAGGGGTGTAAAATATCACATTGTAACATATGTTTTACAGATGTTTACATAGAGTAGTCAGTGAAGTTAGACTAGGGATTGTTTTAGTAATAGTCTATCTAGACACAGCGTCGCGCATTTTGTGTGGTCGCATTGATGTTACAGGAAGTTGGATAAGCGAGTTTTAGGTTAGGCATATTCTCGCGTCATTGTGAAATAGGAGTGCAGATCGAGTGTAGACATGACGGGGGTTTTGAGGAAAGAGAGATGTAGAGTGGGGGAGTCTGGTTGTGGTCGCGAGAGTATAAGCACACGCGCTTACGCGCGTGTGCGCGTTTCTTTGTCTCTTGGTGCAAGATGGACACACTGTGTGCGAGCATATATTAAAGTTTATTCAGTTAATACACAAGTTTCGATTCCTTCTATATCATTTATTCAACAAATCTTTATTCAACGTTACAACATCACGCGAACTTGGCTACGAATTTAGCGAAGACAGCGGCCCGTTCTCTATAAAATTGTGTTCTCTTGAGTTAGAAACGCAAGCTTACAAATGATCACTAATGAGACGTCTTTTCCCATTTCAACGGATGAATGCCGATGTTGTCGGTGAAAATCGTCGGCCACATTGATCCACATTTCCGTCGTATTCAGACGGAAAGTTGCCGGGAGTAGTAGGGAAATCTGTACTCTAGCCCTGAAGGAGGCTTCTGATTCTCTTTCTTATAGAAAGAGCGAGAAGGATAAATAGAGATTAGAAATAATGAAATGATACTCGCTTCGTATCGTATACTCAGGTAATGTTCTAAACCTTGCGTTGTGTTATTAATTGTTCTTAACCCGTTGTTCCGTTTCGTGCTTGCGTTTCCGCTTGAAGGATGTCAGCTTCTCTTTGTCTCTCGTGCGACGTAAGACGAGTGACGATGAAGATCACAGTAAAGATAACACGTCTTGTTGTAACAGAATAGATAATTCTATAATAATTCTACGTATAGAACTACATGACTTGACTACGTAGGACTACCTAGGATAACTACGTGTGGCTACATGCCACGCCTGAACTACTCGCGGTGTCAACCCGCGCCCGCGCGCGTCGTGCGCGGACTTACTCTACGCAGTTAGAAAACGAAGGGCACGCGTTAGGCGCGTGCTCTGTGCGTTACTAAGGTCAGTAAGGTGTATGTTATAACGGAAATTCTACTCCATTGTAAGTTAATTAAAACATGGTTGTAGGTTGCGACAACGCTAGGATTTGGTCACTATAACATATATAGGTCAGTGCGCGCTGCCTGTGTTTCTAATGCCAATCTTAACCGCGCTCATGTTCAGCTTAGGCGTAGGCTTAGACGTATGACTTATAACTTAGGCTGAGAGGGTCTATGTCCCCCGGGGTACTGCCGGAACGTACCCTGGGTACGGTCCGGTATACCGGAACGTACCCTGGTACTATCTAATACTATAGCCCGCGTTCGATAAACTGCCGCGCGGGCTATAGTACTAGAGCTAGNGACCGGATAAATTAATAGTATATATATACACCATACTACATACATATCACAAAATTCTGTGCTACGTGCGTGACACATTTGTGTTGCCAGAGCCCCGGACGACGGCCAGAGCTGAGCTGTTTCGACAAGAGGCTGGCATTGGGTAAATATCTTGAGTTCGGCAGATGTATATTTGAATTTCCTTCCAAATTCAATTCCGCAGACTTTTGCGAATTCGCCGTCGTCTTTACTTTTTAGAAATAGTATTGTAGCATGCCCCTCGCCAAATCATTCAAGCATGTTTTTTTTTACAGTTTTTTCGAGTATTTTTACAAAAAACTTAACTTTGCTCCTCACTGAGTCGTTCCAAATCTCCTCTCTGCATATCTGCACTAAAAGTATTCTCAAAACACGTTTTTCCGTGATTCTATAGCTAACACTCACCCACGGCGACCCTTTAGCGTGTTTATCCAACAGTGAGGGCCATAGGCAGCAAGACCTGAATGAGCGCACACAAAAATAATTAAAATACGTAAACAGTTATCTATAAACACGCGCAGCATTTTATTCAGCAAAATCACTGCACATTAACCGCAATCGCATCGAAACTTTGCCCTCTATGATGCGAAATTCCACCAGTTTGTCGCGTACCCTAACTCTCAAACGCAGCTGCCTTGGTCCATGGCTCACGACAACCACGCATATTGCACAATTTTTCCACAAAACGATTGAAATTCATCCCAAACGGTCTATCGGCATCCAATCTCACGTGTGCAGATGCCAAATTTATGCATCTACTGACAAATTTGCCCAAGAATTCGAGAAAACTGCGCTCTTTTCTATACTGGAATAGTGCAACCGTTGAACAATCGCGGAGGCACTTTGCCGCCTCCTTAAAAGCGAGCAGACGCACGAAATGCTCGCGCATGCGCAGATGACCGGGGGCCGGTGCCAATGTGGACCCAAAGATCGTATTAGTGCCGGAGCACTGATCTCTTACTATCTAAACGTGTTATAGTAGAGATCGTGGGCGGATATGGTGTACGAACGAGGGGCATACGCAAGTATGCTTAACAGAGACTAATTTAGCTCTAAATGGACCTAAAAAACATTTGCTAAATAGAACCTAAAAGTGTTAAATATACCTTAAAAACTGCTAATGGACCTAAATTTGCTGCATCTGGCCTAATAGGCGGCTGATTCAAGCAGAATAGTTGCTGATTGAATGAAAAAACTGTGATTGATACAAACAACATGTTCATAATAGCCTTAATATCAGCCGAATAAACGCCCATTCACGCTAAACAAATGGTCCATTCAGCAATATGTCGTCTCTTGCTGATATCAGCCACTAGCAAAAAGCGTCTATTTCAGCATAATGTCTCCTTTTGCCTGATATTTCAGCAGCTAAGAACTATGCTAAAATGACTACGAACGAGGTCATACTAATGACAAAATTTGTCCCATCTTGCTGATCATCAGGCGCTAGAAAAGTCCATTTAGCATAAATGTCTCCTTTGCTGGTAATCAGTTAAATATCTCAGCCTTCTTCTTTCTTCCCCCTCCTCCTCCACCAGCTCCCTCTCTCCCCCTTCTCCCCTTCCCTGCTTCTCCACCAGCTTCTCCCTTCCTCCCTCACCGAGTTGCTTCTCCCTTCTCCCCTCTCATTCTCCACACAGCTTTCTCCCCTCTTCTTTCTGCCACCAGCTTCTCCTCCTCCTCCGTGCTTGCTCCACACTCTCTCTTCCCCTCCTCATTCTCCGCAGCTTCCCCTCTCCTCCTTCTCCACCACATTCTCCCTTCTCCCCACTCCTCCACCAGCTCCCCTTCCCCCTCCTTCTCCCCTTCCGGCTTTATCCACCAGCTTCTCCCCCTCCTCCACCATGTTTCTCCCTTCTCCCCTTCCTCATTCTTCACTCAGCTCTCTCCCTACTCCACTCTACCCAGTACTACTCTACTTCCTCCGGCCTGCATCGTGTGGAAAATGTTAAAAATGCTTGCCTAATTAGAATATAATTCTGATATGGCCCTTCTTAGCCGCTGATATTCAGCAAAAGACGACATTTATGCGGAATGAACTTTTCTGGTATTGCTAGATATCAGCAATGGAGGAGACATATCTTCTGAAATGGACATTTGTCTTAGCCGTTAATGCGCCTTTTATTCGGCTGATATAGCTATTTGCATGTTGTTTGTATCAATCACAGTTGTTGCATCATCAGCCTTAATTCCTTGCTTCGAATCAAGCCTATTACCAAATCAGATATTTAGGTCAATTTCAGCAATTTCTAGGTCCATTTAAGCTACAAATTAGTCCAATTAAGCATATTTGTAGTATGACCGCGTTCGTAGTCCATGTTCAGCATATTTCTTACGCTGATATCAGCAAAAGTGAGAACAATTAGCTGAAATAGACTTTGTTAGTGCTGATAATCAGCAACGAGGCAGACATATTGCTGAAATGGACATTTGTTTAGCGTGAATGGGCGTTTATTCTCTGATATAGGCTATTTGAACCATGTTGTTTATATCAATCAGCAGTTCTTTGCATCAATCAGCATTATTCCTTTATCAGGCCTATTTAGCCAATCAGCATATTTACGCGTCTGTCCATTTCAGCAATCTTTAGGTCCATTTAAGCTAAAATTATGTCCATTTAAGCATATTTGTAGTATGACCAAAGACCTCGTTCGTACACCATAGCCGGAGGCACAAGATAGACCACTCTCCAATCACAGCATATAGTAGGTCATGGGCACTGATCTCTACAATACTAACTGGACGATCTGCAGCCGGATATCCGCGCGAAGCGCGAACAACGCCGCGGAGCGGGCAATTTTATCGGATTCGCTGCCCTGTTTAGAACACTGTTTCGACAGTGCCCTTTGGGAGAGCATAAAAGCCCCATAATCGCTCAATTGAGCAGTTGTGGCGATTCCACAACCATTTTCATTCCGCACGTAGGTATAGAGTTTATACCAATGGTCGTTATTGTTGGTTTGCTGCTCGGCGCGCGTCGTTTTCCTGTAGAAAATGAATTTACCGTTTTGGCTGTTTCATGCCCTGACATTATTTTCGAAGTTATCGCGTCCCATAGATGGCGCAACGAGTCCATGTACATATCATTTTCAAGTAGTTTTTTTAGAAAACGCTCGGCTGACTGAGCTAGAGTGCTGCGCGGTGGAGAGTTACACACGCTAGCGTAACTCACTTCAGTGTAGCCAACGATAGTTGGCTGAGTGAAGGTCGGTACCAGTCTAGCCCTGCAATCGTCACTGCCGCGTATCCATCTTGAAGCTCCAATGTGATGTTCTCATGTTTCCCATTATGTTCGTTTTAAAAAAGTAATATAATTATGTGGGTGCAGATGTCATGTTAGCCATTGTAGTCACGTGAGCAAAAAGTCAAAAGCAACAGCACATTTGAAGTTTCGAGGATTTTTACAATATGATAACTATTAGTATTACATTTCTATAAGTATTATAGCTCATAATAAGCAGGAGATATCAAATAATTATGTTACAAGCTATTCTTAGCATTTTCAGTTGACAACTTATTTCTATATCTCTCCCCTGCGACCTACTATTTGCGTACGACTTTGCCTGCTCGACCGGCAGCTCTGCCGGCTATAACATAGAGTGAGACTCCTACCTGGTCGACAGTTCGGTACAAGGATAGAGAGCATGGCGACACACTGTTTACTCGACTACACTAGAAATTCTGTTTACACAGGGCTTCACTCAGGGTCATACAATTCTATGCACACCTACGAATACTTCTATTATTACAAGTACATGTTACAATAATTACTAGTAAGCCTACTACTACTACTACTAGGCCTACTAGGCTACTAGGCTACTAGTGTGGAGATTTCAGGAGGGAGTGAAGAGTTGTGGAGTTCAGGGGGGATGACGTCATACAACCAGAGACCAGCCACCGCAACAGAGATAGAAAGTTTTCCTGCGAGCGGGTGGCGCCAGCCGATGTGGGAGGTCAGGGAGTTGCACCATCACGTACACGCGCCGGGCGAGAGAGCGGCGCCAGCCGAGCACGTGGCATACAAGGGGGTACGACACTCGCGCGTATACTGGACCAAGGGGGTTGCATCACCTGTACACGTGTTAAGCGAGGGGGGACAACGGCCAGGCACCGAGGCACGGGACAGGGAGGCGCAGCCTGGATCCTACGTTACCGCGGGCTCCTATATAAGCAGCCAAGATCCAATGGTAAAATCAGTCAGTCTTCTGACGGCCACGAACGAACGAACGAACGAACGAAGGAGCAAACGAACGAACGAACGAACAAGCGAACGAACGAACGAACGAACGAGCGAACAAACGAACGAACGAACGAACAAACGAACGAACGAACGAACGAACGATCACGCTCGAGCCAGAGCGCACACACACC
>NW_014577739.1:71006-72227 GCF_000485595.1 Priapulus caudatus | reverse complement strand
CGGGATTTTCGCATGCGATAGTAGCGGAAAAGAGTAATACCAGAGTGAAATTGTTATAGTCTAGGATAGTAATGTATAACTTAGTGGCGAGGGTGAGAAGTTGCTTCACTCCCAGCCCAGTACGTATAGAACCTGTACGAACGCGGCAGGCAGCGGCCGAACGTGATAACAGAACGCAGCGGCCAGCGGCCGAGCGTAATGCGTTATCACGCATGGGACAGCTGAGCGAGGCGGCGGACGAAGTCATTGCACGAGGGGGAGCAGGATCACCGCTGATATTCGATACACCCGCGGATCTACACTCTAACGGTACCGGCACAGGTGGGAGGAGAGCACTAGACGCTACCGGACAGGAGAGCCCGATAGAAAACGAGGAGCAGCTCAACACAACCCCGCATCATGCAGGAGAGACTAGGGAGAGCCTCGAAGTAAACTGGGGTAGTCCAGTCAGTCAACGGAGCAGACCTAGTCCGAAATTCACGCGATATTCATGGGCATGCTCAGAGAAGGACGGCGATAAAACTCCGCATGTAGGCGGACGAGCAATGCCTGCTTCCAGCAACATGCCACGCAAGACAAAGAAAGAAAAGTCGGATACAGCCGGGCAGAATGATGATATATCTGCCTATCCTAGCGACGTGGAAGAGCAGCGCACCCGCATCGGGAGCGGCTCTCGCCCCACAATGCCACGTCATAGCAGCACACCTAGAAAGAAACGAAAGACGCCAACATTTCGGAAAGGAGACGGAACTGCTTTAAAACAGTTCCTGGTTAAATTTGTCATGACGGCTACCTACAACAACTGGACAGAGGAGACATGGGGCATAGAGCTAGGATTATGTCTGGAAGCCGAAGCATTGGAAGCAGTGATTGAAATGCTTCGATTAGAGCAAACCAGCTATGCGCAGATTGTTTCTGGCCTGCAGCAAAGATTCGACCCCGCAGAGAGGTAGCACGTACATCGAAGCGAATTACGCAACAGGAACCGGAGAGGGGAAGAAACTCCTGAAGAATACGGAGCCGTCGTGCGACAGCTGTTTAATCGCGCATACCCGGGAATGATCGGTTATCAATTTGAGGAGATCTTGATCGATAAGTACCTGGAAGGACTGGGAGATATGGAGATTCAGCGCTATGTACTCCTTCAACAACCGAAAACAATGGATGAGGCTATCACCCGCGTAGCCCAGTTCGAAGCAGTCACGAGAGAAACTGTACATA
>NW_014577739.1:64344-67590 GCF_000485595.1 Priapulus caudatus | reverse complement strand
GTCAGTCCTCGGACAGATACAAACAAACGAACGAACACGAACGGACAGAGTAGTCCGGCTCGCAACGGTGTGTGTGCGTGCTCTCCCTCCGACGGTGTGTGTGCGTGCTTTCCCTCCGACGGTGTGTGTGTGCGTGCTCTCCCTTCGACGGTGTGTGTGCGTGCGTGCGTGCGTGCGTGCGTTTGTCCGTTTGTCCGTTCGTCCGTTCGTTTGTTTGTTCGTTCGTTCGTGTTCGTGTCCGTTCGTTCGTTCGTTTGCTTGTTCGTGTTCGTTCGTCCCTCCGTGTTTGTGTCCGTTCGTTCGTTTGCTCGTTTGTTCGTATCTGTCCGTTCGTGCTCGCTTGTTCGTATAAGGTATACCTTCTCGGCCTATAGCCTCCTTAGTATATATCTCCCTGTCGTGTGTCGGTCTCTCCCGGTCGTGTGCTTCGCGGCTCGCCGCGAGTTCGTGGGTTGGCCGTGTGTATTGTAGCCGTCTCTGTTTACCTATAGAAAAGCTAAGAGAAGTAAACGTGTAATCGCCTAACGATCGAGATAACGTAAACGTGGCACGAGCAATACATATATATATCTAGACGCTATATTCGAGAGACGTGCAGTGAGTGTTGTGTTATTCATGTTATCCGTATATGTTGAATAAATCTATCAGTTGTATAAATACTATATAAAGACTTGCGTTCATTTCACTCTGGGTTTTCCTGCTACTGCATCACCGTCCTACCTTCGCGGTAGGAGCGAAAAATGATCCCGAAACAAATAAATTCCACGTGCTAACCACAGCGCGTGGGAAAATCCAGTGTGGTCACCCCTAGCGCCACCACAATGTGACCAATGCAAAAATTGGTACCAAGATTGTTGTATTGGCGATAAAGCAAGTGAAGCCTGGAAACTTCGCAGCTTCCAGTGCGGGTGCACGAAAATGCACCCTCTTCCCTTGAAAGAGTAAGCTTTACTAAGAATGCAATTAAACCTTGCTTTACTAACCTTGCTAAAATTCCACATCTACCCTTTTCAGTTTTCACACTTCTGGTAAAAAGAGAAATTATTTAAATCCAAATGATATTGTAAATAAAAATTCAAAGCAATGTCTGGAATCTGAAGAAAATGACTTATTTTAGTGAAACAAAATGTAGCTTTACATTGTATGAGTTAATAAATATACTGTAAAAGACAGTATATTCTCATTCAGATGTCTGTGATTTTGTTATACCATTCCAGGACATTCACGAGGTGTTAAATCCATGATATTTGCAATGTTTCAACGGTATGTGTGCCAATAGTCCTATTCAATATTGACATCTTAGATCTAATCAGATGAAGTTGTTGTAATGGACAAATATCCTGATAATTTTTCCTGCTTTTAATCTGTACATGATCACATGTAACATGCATTATTTATATTGTCATAACAAGAACAAATTATATTGCTGTACCTAATTTTTTGTTTCCAATTTCTAACGTGTCTATCTTTTGCATTGCAGAAACATACTCAGTAGGTATGTTCATGCTATGAAAAAAGGTGTGTGTGTGCATGTATGCTTGTGTGAAAGTTATTGTGTTTGTGTGTATTTGTTTGTGTGTGTGTGTGTGTGTGTGTGTGTGTGTGTGTGCGTGTTTACTTGTGTTTTTTACTATAAAAGAAAAAAAACAAAAACAAAAACACTGAACTCTGAGGTAAAAGAACAAATACCCACACAGGGAGACAAAGGGAGAGAACATGATCGCTTCGTTGCTTCCGAGCAATGCAGCGTGCCGTGCCGTGTATATACATGTATGCGTACAGTATAACTAGTATCCGCGGCCGCGCGCGCGGTCCATTGGCTAAAACATGGCGCCTGTGCTGAAGTTGTCGCTACTCTCTTTATGGAGGTAATCTAAGTTTGTGATTGATATTTTCAATATTGTCAGAATATATATTGTGTGAAATTAATTGATTCACATGACCTCTACACAGTACACTATTTTTCAGATGAATACAATTTCCTTACATCTATCTAGGATGGTGCTAATACTAGTTATAAATATTTATCAAATAAAAATGGTCTGGACAAATACTGGAAAAGCGAACTTATTAAGTTCAAATATGATGCCAAACCAACCGGTTACGATCCAGCCAACTTGAAAAGACGACCTAATTTGGAGCTGAATATACAGGCTTAAAGCCTACGTTCAGAAGCATCCCTAGGTATCCCTAGGTATTAAAATGTAATTGGTCTTTATGATGTTTTCTACCCTCATGAAAACACAAGGCACTCCAGGCTATCATGATGAATGCTACCGCCACTTTTGCAATATTACCGAGATGAACCGGGCCATTCGGAGGAATAAAAGGCAAAATAGTACAAATTACTAAATTCACTTGAATGTCTTCTCATATGCAAGAAATAAACAAAAAGAAGTACTTCTTACAATTGTGTTTTAAGTGGAAAATCAAGGAACACAATTCCAATTGAAAGTAGTAGTTATCCTCAAATAAAGGGGCAATTATGAGTTTTTAGTGCATGTCGTGATAAATCGCTGCAATCTCATTGGATAACGCAGCAGGCACTATGAAGCGATAGTGCCCGCCTGAGCGGGCACTATCGCTTGCGCGATGCATTGTTAAAAAAAATTATATAATCAATAAAAAATTCGAATTCCATTTTCCCTACCTGTAGCAGTTTTGCTGAGACATCGACAGGTGACGAGACCAGCGTTGTTATCAGTATGGAGCGCTCCAGATTTTCCACCACTGACGCTAGTGAATTCGTAAAACAGCAGCAAAGCAAGAACACAGCAGAAGCAACAAAGTTTTCAGTAAAAGTCGTGCGAGAGTTTTGTGGAGAAAGGGGAATGGCAAAGGACTTTCAAACGTACGAAGTGCCAGCAATGGCCAATCTATTGAAAGACTTTTTCTCGAATGTCAGAAATCAAGGCGGTAAAACTTACAGCAAAAGTACGCTCTGTGCCATCCGTCAAGGTATTCGACGATACTTACAGGAGCCTCCGCATGAGAGGAGCATCGACATAATTTCTGATCCCAGGTTTAAGAGTGCAAATCACGCTTTTAACAGTATGCTGAAGAAGGCTAGGCAGGAAGGAAAAGGCCAGGTACAGCACAAACGACACATACCTGCAGGTAACTATCGGCACATATTTTCGCAGTTTCATATATTCGTTGTCATGTACAAACCTCTCTGTCTCCCCCTCGCCCTCTCTCTCTCTCTCTATCTCTCTCTCTCCAACTCTCCAACTTGAATCCTTAGGT
>NW_014577739.1:36804-64163 GCF_000485595.1 Priapulus caudatus | reverse complement strand
GAAATTGGCAGAAGATATGTTCGAAAGAAGACCAGTGAGCAAACGAAAAATCACACCGGTATTACCAACGAAGATGAGGGTGACGGTGCGAGAATGTATGCGACAGGCACTAAAATGTGCCCTGTAAGCAGTTTCGAGAAATACATAGCCAAACGCAATCCTGACTGCGATGCTTTATTGCAGTATTCCTGTGGCTCTTATTTAGAATCTGATGATTGCTGGTTCGAGAGAAAACCTCTGGGAAAGAATTCCATTGGCCAATTTATGGTGAAACTCTCAAAAGAGGCAGAACTTTCTGACACCTACACAAACCACTGTGTGCGCGCAACGACAATAACTGTCCTGAATGATGTCGGTTTCAAAGACAGGGATATTGTTTCTGTGTCTGGGCATCGGAACGAGAAATCACTTGCAAGCTATGTTGCTGACACAAGAGTGGACACCAAGCGCAACATGTCGGATGCTTTGAGCACTATCACCAACAACCTGGATGCTGTTGTTCCAGCGAAGCCGACTTCTACCTGTAGTCATGCACCAGTGAATCCATGTGCCGGGCCATCCGTCATTCAGGATGAGTCATGTATAAACTTTTTGGACTACAAGCTGCACACCCAGAACCAGCAAATCCAAAATTCAATGAGTGCTCCATACTTCAATTTCAATAACTGCGTTGTCAATATGTACAACAAGTGACTGTTCTAAATAACGTATTGATGTTGACGCTTTCAATGTTTATTCCAATGTTTATTCTTTATTCCAATGTTTTCCAATACTTTTATTCCAATACTTTTATTCCAATGTTTATTCCAGTTGCAATGTGTTACGTTAGTGTTTTAATAAAAATTGAAATTGTTCGTTTAAACTTTGTCTTATTCACTTCATATTTGCCGAGTAGATTGCAAAGTCACGTCATGCACTAAAAACATTAATGCCTGCTGTTGGCGGCACTATGCTCTCATAGTGCCCCCAACAGCAGGCATTAATATATAAATATTGTAATTCCCAAATCAAGATTATTGCTTTTCATTGGTGGGCCTATCTTGGCTTAGTAATTTTATACTTTGCACCCAAAAATTTCTTATTTCTTTCCATTGCTTCACTGGCTGTGACTCTGTCAGTAGTTTCCATGGTAAATCCAAAGCAAAGGCATACAAGTTAATGGTAGAAAGTGCCGAGTTTAAGGCTACATTCCAACAGTTAGGGAACTCATTCACAGTAAACGAAGATAATTTTTGTGGACTCGAGAGATTCGTTTGTCAGTTATATGGGCAAAGATGCGACATTGTTAATAAGGCACGCCAAAACATGTTCCTCATGTTGATCAAGTCAGAAGCTCGTCTTCCACCAACACAGGACGCACTGAGACAGCATATCAAGAGAGCCAATTACCAGGCTGCTGTACATCGGCTTTGTCTGGAGCAGACCCCCGACATTCCAAGCCACATGAGCATTGTTGGAAAGTAGAAGACGGAGGACTAAATGTTGTCTGGGGTGAACAACCCCCAGCCCCAAGCAGTTTGCTTGAACTGACTTACTGCACTTGCAAAAAGACAAACTGTCAGATGCCAGCTGGTAAAAACAAGGGAAGATGTTCTTGCAGGCAGCATAATGTACCATGTACTGATCTGTGCAGGTGCACTGATTGCCAAAATCCGATGGCTGGAGAATCTTTAGATGAAGACTCAGACACAGAAGATGAAGATGTGTAGTGTTCACATTGTTGACACTTTACCTTCAGTTAGCTACTCTGTTATCACACAGACGTTTCTAGTTCTCGATGAGAGGTTCACAAAGAAACATGTTTATTGACCTCTAGATTGGACTGAGACTTTGTGAATAGTTTAGTAGGCTGTATTTCCATCAGTTACCAGTCTGATTATTATCTGTCAGGGGCGGATTCAGGAATTTAGGAAGGATGGGGTGCAACCTTTGTAAAAAGGGACTAAAAAGGCTTCTTGTAGTGCCCATTGTATTCGCCCCCACTTGCAGAAAATTAGAAAATTAAAGTGCTTAGATGCGTTTTCCTGGCATCTGGGAATGATACCATGTATTTCCATGGTTCAAAATAATTATGTTTTTTACCAAAACGTTTTGTGTTGCCAACATTTTATTTGTGATGTGATGACAAAAGTGGAATACAAATTTACTCAAAAACCACACTGTTTGCGAACATTCTTCTCTTATGCAAACGGATAAATCTATCGCAAACGTCCTTCGTTGGAAGAGACAGGCTGAGGCTGTGGTGCAAGCTCATCAAGGAACAGGATGCCCACCTCTCCTGGCCCATTGTTGTACAGAGGAATGTTTTTATCCGCCAAAGGCAGGAGAATGACCGCTCAGTCTCGCAACTACCCACTGGCAATATGCACCCGAGATGAAGTAAAACCCTAATGTTAGGGAACTCATCAGAGTCCGTCACTTTAAAACAGTCCAAGAAGGTTCCTGGTTTATCTTGTTTCTGTGTCCAGAACGATATCCAGTCTTTCAACTCATTGTTCAACGATGTGGGGAAAGGAAGATCATCCTTCCACATGAACAATTATTCTGCCAGGGCCGGGATGTCTGTGACTTTGCAGCTAGCAGAGGGTATCAAATTGAACAGAGCAGTCCCAGCTCGGTTTTTAACCGTAAAGCGGGTTTACATTTCCTGTGACAGATGATCAAGGAATGAAATCGCAAGATTTAACAGATAATAATCAAATGGATTATCTGCAGAAATGTTTTCTCTGTGCGCTTGTCTTTGCAATTCTTGGCATCTTCACCTCCCCACCAACACTTGCTACAAGACTTTCAGCCATGTCATACCAGTCACGAAATTACTTCTCAACTTCATGTCTCATCTGGGAAATCACAAATACCTTTTCGTCTATTGATGCGTAGGCCTCCATGACATCTAGACCATTTGTCTGAAGTTTACCTTTGAGCGGATGCAACAAATTCTTGGTGACAATAAAAACCACAAATTTTGTTTACTCTTTAAATTCATTAATTTCACATATATATGGGGTTTCGGTCCATAAGTTATTAAAGGACAATTGAAGTCAAATTTTATAACTTCTGTAACGTTTTTATACATTCAATAACGGATTCCATTTCAAATCCGGCGTACAACACCGCATACAACAAACATGTAGCCTGTAAATGTACTTCTATTCATGTACATACATATTACCTGTGTAGATAATGCATTCACGGTATATGTACATGACTTGCGTAGAGATGTTTGTACATGTACAGATACATGTGATTCTGACCGAGAGTGATAAGCCCGGTGATCAGTGTACTCGCATGACTTACCTGGTCTAGCGTTGAACAGGTCTACAATAACCCTGGTCTTCTCATTCTCATGGCAGCATATACATTCAGGTGCCGTACTCATTAATTCACAAACACTACAAGAAAACCAATATTTGTCTACAGTCCTATCTGGTACCGAAGCTTCTATTCCGCCATGTTGTGACTGTTCTGATTCTTGAGCAGTTTGTGCCGACTCTTCGCATTGTTTTTTCAGACAATTCTCCTCAATTTCTTCTTGTGTATATTCAGGCTCAAACCTATATCCAACTGGTAAATCACTTTAAATATCATCATCATCTGAGTAATCACTAGAATCATTGAAATTATCGCTTTCTGTCTCCATCTTATACACCACACGCACTATGTTTACATAATGGCGTGTTTCAACATGGGGCTGTGACGTCACATGACCTAGATTCATATTCATGTTTCTTACTGCGGATTTGAACTGAGAGCGCCGGATTTGAAATGGAATACATTATTGAATGTATTTCTATGTATAAAAACGTTATAGAAGTTGTAAAATTTGACTTCAATTGTCATTTAATGTGAGCTTTTGGCGTAGCTGATTGAAATGCGTGCATTTGGCAATATAATGTAACTCATCCAGTGCAGAGTGCATCTATACAGGCAACCGTACAGTGGCGCCATGCTGCATGGCACCGCCACTGTATTGCTAACATCATTTTAAGAAAGGCAGCGGTTAGTTTTGGACCTAGACTTTCCGTTTTGGGACTCCTGGGCCCGACCAATATATATATTTTAAGAAAAACGAGGGCTTGATCGGGTCCGACTGAGTGAAATACTTGTCAGATACAGGCCGAGTGGCAAAACATACCGTTTTTTTAATAAGGCAACTTTTGCAAAAATGGCACTTTGCGTGAGAAGGGGGGGGGGAACCACTGGATCAGCCCCTGATCTGTGTATATAGGCTAATGTGTATCAATAATTGTAAACTGTTTAATTTGATGTTTCTACTGTAAACCTGAAGTGTGCTGACTATACTGTAGTAGTCGCTGGGTAATTCTGCTGCCAGACAACTGTGCGCTGTAGCTTGTGTGCTATGTGCGCCGTGTAATTGCTTGACTAAACTTACGAATACGATAATAAAATGAGAATAGAATGATGTCGTTTCACTGTATATTTCATACTCACAAAACACACACACACTACACACTACACATAGAATCTAGCAACCGAAGCGTGTAAACATCAGAACCTAAGAACCCCGTGTCTCGCGTGCGGGCTCTTTTATACCCCGATCTTGCAAGATGAGTCGCGAATTCCTTACCAAATATGCTTCCTACCACTCACTGCCGGCTACAAGGAAGGCATAGGTCCCCTTATTAGGGCCTACGGACGGTTGAAATGGGATACCGGTATGAATTGACCACTGGCGAGTCAGGGTTGGAGATGTGTTGCGCTCTTCGGGAAGTTAAGATTAGAGGTGATATCGATAGCCTTAGCCAGGTAAGGTGTGGGGTGGATCGCTCGTGAACTAAATCTGCATGTAACTAACCGCACACCGGGTGGCTATTTGTAGCAGTGTATGTGTCCAGTGGTCTAAGATAGATCGGTGCTTCCAGCCTGTCGGTATGGTGTAAAATTAGCTTGTGTGGACTGATGCTAACTGTGGTTACTGACCTCAGCGTTGCTACAATACATTTTTTAAACAAATTATTTGTCAAAATGCAATATTTTTATAACTATCTGTAATGCACACAAATGTATGGAAACAATAAATGGACATGCTAAGGCTGAAGTGTTCAGGAAGCCATGGTGCTCAAGCAAATGTCTGTAATAAAGGCATGACATTTTGTATGTAAATCTATATTTGTTTGAACATTTAACAATTACTTTGAAAATACAAAATTTAAATGAAAATATGTGTGTATGTGTGTGCGTGCGTGCGTGCGTGCGTGCGCGTGCGCGTGCGTATGTATGTGTGTGTGCGTGTGCGTGTGTGTGTGTGAATCTGGCTCATTAATTTTGCAAATATATATTTCTTACAAGTACCACCAGTTAAGCAATTAAAATGAAAGTGTCAACGACAGTAAAAACCAGATCGCTACAATTTTATTATCACTTCATGATGTGTTTTCATCACCAGCTGTATAGACAACCAGTCACGCCACCACAAAGGGTGCAATATCACTCTTTGGTGGAACTTAAAAAAGAATCAAATGGCTTGATCATGCCCTGGGGGTTGTTGCGGCCAAAAGTTACCGAGAGCAGCGACTTGCACATAGGTAGACTGGACAGTGGGCAGCTTGGTCTCACAATAGACATCGACGAAAAGATGGTAGCATCAGTCCGCCTGCGAGGTATAATATACCCCCACCGTTAATATTTTATTCTTTCGACCGAAACTCTAAAAAAAAACAAGAAACAACATTAAAAAAAGTTTTCTCAGAGTGTATCTACTTGACGTTATGTTAGTGAAACTGAAGTAAAAACCTTTTCAGACAAGCTGGTCCTAACAGAGCCATGTGGTAGGCTGATTTGGTAAGACTAACATATTTACTTAGCAAAGCAAACCAGCTGATACTGTGTCCTGGAATTACTGACACCGATCTTCAGGAGCAGGCTGTGGCAGATGTGCAAGAAGTGGATAGAACCTACTACACAAAGATATTCAATTCTGGTAACAGATTTACAAACTAGAAACATGGAATTTTGTTTAAAAATGCAAAACAGTAAGTTTCATGTGTGTGATTTCTTTTTTGTTTAGGTGCCACGAGCGTCTCTAGGATACGAGCAACCAAGTGTATTCTATTTCTGTATTCTATACCTATGCTGATAAACAGCATAACAGGCTACCGTAGATTGACGACAGTGCTTTAGATTGACGTTACAACATGTGGTGCTAGTGGTAGGGTGGTCAAAGTAATATCAGAGACTCTAGAACAGAGTGTTCTATTGTCTCTGGTAATATCGTGGCATTCTGGAATTTAAAAAAATGGCGGTGCCCATGAAATGAGCAAGCGTTTGAGCTTGCAACAAGTTATTGATGAAATATTCGCAGACAGTGACTTGCAGGGATGAGAATGCTCCACGGATCCGCAAATTTCCATGTTTTTTGTGGGCGCCAGGGCCGTTCTTGAGATCTGTGTAAATTCGATAAGAAAATATCAGGGGAGAGGGGGGGTAAGGATATGTTTTGGATCCGGGTTTGGCTCTCGTATTGTCCGTCGCGGAGTGTCTGTATTGATCCAGGCCTCAACACTTATTTTCAGATCTGGTTGTCCTGTCCAGCAACAAAAAGCAATTTTTACTTGTCTGAATTTTGAATTTTACTTGTGTAAAAATCGCGCTCTTATCTCAGCGGTGCCCGCCCCCTACATATTAATGAACGTGCCCCATGCGTGCGGAATAAACAATGTGCACCCCCACCATGTACATCAATTAATGCCGCCTGCAGTCGGAGCGTACCCAGTCAGGCTGAGCGCGCACTCGCACGCGCGAGAGAAAACCCATGAGCGCCTGCGCACTGTGCAATTTATGGACTTAAGCCCAGCACATACGTGAGTAATTTCACTCAAGTAATATGACGTATGAGTCATTTTACTCACGCATAATATTTTCAGCGTATGCCGCAAACGTGAGTAAAACTAGAAATGGCAGTTGTCGCTAACCACATGTATCCTCCACGATCTGGTATAAATTAAAGATCTCCTGGTCTTGGTACGCGACACACCTTCTCCCCAAGATGTGTAAGTATACCAAGTTTGCTCGCGCGAGGTCAATTAGGGGCCCAGTTTAGAGCGGAAGGGAAATATGATCAAGGTCAAGGTCAAATAAAGGTCGCAGTGACCTGGTTTTGCTATGTGCCACACCTTCGCCGCAAGATGTGTAAGTACACTAAGTTTGGTCGCGCTAGGTCAATTAGGGGCAGAGTTATAGAGCAGAAGGGAAATATGATCAATGTTAAGGTCAAGGTCAAGGTCAAATAAAAGTCGCAGTGACCTGGTTTTGGTACGCGACACACCTTCTCCCCAAGATGTGTAAGTATACCAAGTTTGGTCGCACTAGGCTAATTAGGGGTCGAGTTATAGAGCAGAAGGGAAATATGATCAAGGTCAAGGTCAAATAAAGGTCGCAGTGACCTGGTTTTGGTATGCGACACACCTTCACCCCAAAACGTGTAAGTATACCAAGTTTCGTCACGCTAGGTCAATTAAGGGTCGAGTTATAGAGCGGAAGGGGAAGTTGTAATACCGTCGAAAGACATAGAAGTAAATATACATGAATAAGCTATTGCTCTATTTTGGGATACAGTCCAGCTGTGTAAAGTTATAACGATGGGCTAGACAGTGGTAGAATTAGCCAATTACAGACAGTAGCGTAGAACAGTGACCAGAAACAATAGGTAGGCGTGTATACAAATGTGGGTATATAACCGCGTGTTCGAGTAGAGATAGGATCGGCGAGAGAGTCAGAAAGAGACAGTGAAGATATACTAGATTGGTTAGAGAAAGCTACGATACAACCTCGTAAGTTGTGATGTTACTCGCGCATATCCACTGTTCGCAGTTGCCCCGCTATGGGCTTATACATAGTTAAGGCAGTACAATTAAAGAGAATAACTGGAAACGTATATCATAGTTGTTATGTTCTTTATAATCTGTATTTGATAGACGTTAGCAAGGGTGTAATCTAAACACTCATGCGTAACCACTAATACAATCACGAGTAGGAATCGCCTTCCCTATAAAGTGTCTGCGGCGGCGGCGAGCGGCGGCTGAACAGACATGAAACCATAGTATCCCCGCCGACTTCGTTGCGGGGGATACAATTACTCAAGGTATGTTCACGTGACTGTAGAAAATGGCGGATAGCAACAGTTCGTCTGCATCAGAAGATGAAGAAATTTTATTATTTCTTTTACTGTGGCGTCGGCATAGTCGAAGAATTAGGGCATCTAAGAGGGAGAGATGGGCCAGACGGTGGATTTTAAGGCGATAGTGCTTTGGTCTGTGTTCCAATCTCCTCCAGAAATTGGACGGACACTGAAGACCCCCGAGTGATTCCGGCCATTCCACCGTCTGGACAGGAAGGATTTTCAGGATATCTTACGCATTATAACTCCATATATCACTCGCCAAGATACGGTAATGCGGGATTGCATCAAGACAATTCAAAAGCTTTCTGTCACGTTGAGATTTTTAGCAACAGGTACCGTATTATTACATGCATATTGTATGTATTAGTATAAGTCATAACAAACCTATCGCCGGTGGTTGTAAACTTAGGCGACTCGCGGTTCTAGTACCTAGAAATATCAGGCTATTTATTCGATTATATCAACAGATATACACCTATATCTACCACAATATCAACTAGCAATCCTGCACACACACAAACAAAAAGAAAATACACGTGTGTTAGTTGTGCAAAAGAAAAGCTCGGAATCACGATTGAGAGAAATTCTGAACATTCCATATGTTGCCAAAAGAAGGTGGAAAGTCTAGAAAAAGAGTTCAGTGAGGTTCAAATCAAGGGAGAGACGTTACAAAAGCAGGCCTATAATTGATCCCTACTTTCCTACTTTTCCACTACTTTTTTTATGTTCTCCCTACTTTCCTACTTTTTTCCCAACATTTTTGCCCTACCCTTCCACTACTTTTTTTTTTAAAGTTTTCAAGATTGTACCAGATAAAATGCAAGGCACCCCATTGTGTGAAGGAAGGCGGGTACATCAGATCATCCCACCACCTGGCTGAAGTGTCTGATTGGTTATTGTGAAATGGTGATTGATACAGATTGCCCAATGAAGATAACTGAGGGCCTCACTGCTCCTCACACACCGTTTATGTGAGTTGTAGCAACTGGGAATGTCCATAAGCACATGTTACTTCTCAAGTGCTGTCAAAAGTTCTGAGTATGACTGAGTGTCCTGCTGGTCAGAAAATAATAAAAAATAATGTAATGCTTCCCTTATTTGTAACATGGGCTTATGGGCAATCTCAATATCTCTATTTTGTAGGTATGATGTCCTAAGAGTTGCATAAGCAAAGACAATGCCTCATGGTGATACTCGATTCCAGTCACATTGGCGGAACTGTTTTGATCGACAAGGATATAGTAACAATTTTCCATCAACAACTCCGGGAAAATCCAACTTCTTTACCATGCAGATGGGAAAACATAAGGAAATGCAAAAAGGACTAGTCGGGCAAAAGCAACTGATACCTGCTAAACATGGGCATGGTAGCGCACCAACCTCTACAGCAACTACTTCCAGTTCATGCAAAACAGCACCCGCCAGTGCCCCAATTCAGAGCACAATGTTTCGCTGTGACAGTGTTCAAGAAATGGTCGAGAAAGCGGAGGTGCAATGGATTATGAAGTTGTGTGTTGAGGACTGGTATTTTGCATCTTGTGATGGTATCAGTGACCTCTTTGAGAACATGTTCCCAGGTCCAGTGTCAACTGGCTTCACTCTCGGCAGAAACAAGGTGGCATACATAGTTTCTGATGGACTGGGCCCTTACTTCAAGAAGAAACTTGTTAAAGATATAAAAAAAAAGTGAGTCTTTTTTTACGATCCAGTTCGATGAGACCACTACCCTGCAGGTCAAAAAACAACTTGATATTCTGGTGAGGTACTGGTCAAAGTCCAAAGAAGAAATTGTGGTACACTTCCTCTCTGCTTCGATTTTCGGGCATGCCAAGGTAGAGCATGTTGCCAATGCTTTACTGCAGTGTCTTAATGAGAATGTGAACAAAGCAGTTTGGAGAATAGTCAATGAGCGAATGAAATCAGATGGATTGCAAGGGCTCCTGCCGTTCATTCCATGTAGTCTTCATGTAGCACACAATTCATTCCGGTATGGACTGAAAGAGTATGGCAATGAAGTTTATCAGCTCTGCTTATACTTTTTCTACTGCTTCAAGCAATCCCCTTGCAAAAGGGAGGATTTCCTTTAGGTACTTCTTGAGATGGACTTGAAAGAAAAGTTTTTCATCCGACATGTCCAGTCAAGGTGGCTCACTATAGGACCAGCTTCGGAGAGAGTCATAGCTCACTACAACGCGGTGTCTGAATATTTTCTGAAGCACATTACATCAAAGGAGAATGAGAGAAACGAGAAATACAAAGGAATATGCGCATGTCTGAAAAACAAGTCCACTCTTACAAAGCTGAAGTTTGTCGCCTCACTTGCGAAGGTGTTTGAACCTTTCCAGAAGCTTATGCAAAGTGAGGGCCATGTGGTTCACATTCTGTTTGATGAATGCTGTCGGTTGATCAGAGGTGTATTTGGGAGATTTCTCAAAGATGACCAGTTGACCAAGAAGGTGACAGAAGTAGACTTTGAAAGATCAGAAAATCAACTGCCCTCTGCCTGTGTCCAAAATGGGAGCACTGACAAAGTACCATCTGAGTTGGACGTGAAGAGTTATGTAGTGTTATGTAACAATATGCAAGTACCTCGTCAAGAATTTGCCACTCGACAACAAACTGCTGCAGAACGTGGAAATTCTACACCCCCTCATGAGAGATCAACAAGGTACATCGTCACGACTTAGGAAGGTACTTGCTGCTGTTCCCTATGTGGTAGCCGAAGCAGATGTAGACGCCACGATAGCAGAATGGAGTCTGTATACACACGAAGATGTCTCTCAAGATTGATATGTCTCTCAAGCGAAAACCACATACCACCGAATAGATCATTACTGGCGTCACATATTCCAACTAAAAACTTCTTCTGGAAACCTCAAATACCCCAAGCTTGGTCAGCTGATACCTTGCCTGCTCAGTATTGCACACGGGAATGCAGACGTGGAGAGATCACTGTCACACAACAAAACCACTCTAGGATCTGAACGTTCAGCACTTACTCCTGAGACACTGTGGGGTATCAGGATGGTCAAGGACAATATCAAGCATACAAAAAAATATACATCTGAGCCCCATCACAAAGGAGATGCTGAATGCATGCAGACTGACCAGTGACAATTACAGGAAAAGAAAAAAAGACAATCAAAGAAAAAAAACAGAGGCTGCAAGAGACAAAGCAAGCCTTGGGAAAGAAAAACAGGAGCAGCAGGCAGCACTTGAGAAGTTATTAAGTGATCGAAAACGAATGAAGGACAAAGAAGATCTTGCTAACAACGAGGAGCTCACTGAACATTTGAAAGTTGCGGAGAAACTTTTCGCACAGGGTAACTTACGTTTGGCACAAGCGATCAAAGACAGAAACTTCACCGATGCATCTGTGGCTCAGAGCATGTTAGATGCAGCAAATACCAAAATGGAAGCTGCCCAGAAACAGCTGAAAACATTGCAAGAGAAGCGTCTAGACGTTGATAACAGAAAGTGCAGACTGCTTGACAGATTGAAAAAATTGACAAAAAACCAAAGTTGTAATCTGGCTATTTCTTCTGTGGCCAAACCTTCACAAACTCGTGTTGATCTCGTCATACCTACCGTTCTGGTATCGCTAGATTCTACACATTGTACTGTCAACTATACTAATATCTGTATATTCTGTGTTCAAGTTCAAGGAAATCTTGTTGATCTCGTCATGCCTACCGTTCTGGTATTGCTAGATTCTGCTGTTAACTACGTTGACATCATGAGAGACAGATGGTCGTCTTAGTTTGTCTTGAGAATCTCTGACTACATCTGCATACTGTTACAGTATTGTGGTAAACGTGTTTGCCAATAATAGTGATAAGATTGTTAACCCGTCCATACATGCGATTAAGTTGCATTTTTAACACAAATATGTTGTTTATTTGTATACACAGTTCTGTATTGGTTTTCAATAAATATTTTTCCAGATGCCTGATGACCTGTGACAGTGAGGTACCTATTGCATCTTATCTGGTACAGTCTAAAAGCAGAGAACCATATGAAGTATCTTGTGGTAACGGTTGAATAACCACTAGGTAAGTATATATAATGCATATATAATAAACGCTAGACTGCCCTACTTTTTCCTTGGTTTCCCTACTTTCCCCTACTTTTTTCACTACTTTTCTGACATTACTAGCCCTACTTTTGCCCTACTTTGTTGTAAGGGTTCAATCACAGGCCTGCATAACAAAGAACTTGGTGATGAAATAGAACAACTGCAAAAAGCATTAGATGGAAAAAATAGTGAAGGGTAAAAGGAAAATAGGCTTTCTATAATCAACTATTGAGAGAGGTATTGGAAGGACAAGATAAGCTATCAAGAGCAAAAAGTGTGTTAGAGGAAACAAAAACAACATTACAAAGTATGACAATGGCTGTGAGAAGAGGAGAAGAAATCATAGCAGTAATGGAAGACCAATTAAGTATGGCTGAATTAGAATTAGAAGAATTAAAAGGAGACAAAGAGTAAGGAAAATGAAAGTGTCAATGACACTGTAGCTCTCACCACAAAAAAAGGACACAAATGAGTGAGTAAAAAGAAGTCAGTTTAAATTGAGCAACCATCGACGTACATTATAGAAACGATTGCCATCTGTATATCGCAATAATAATTTATAAACCAAAATGAATCACAATTTGTGACCATAGATGGCGCTATACCCGCTTTGTAGTGATGGTGTTTGAAATAAATAGGTTATGCTGCGTTCCGACATGTTTTGTAAAACTTTACTCTAATATAGACGTTTTATCGGCAGGGTGGAGAGGAAATACCAATTTTGCATTAAAGATATTGTCAATGAAATCTTGTAAAACGAACCAGACGAGTGTGACCACAGACTGTTTGTGTCTATATAATATGCTATATAATTGCAAAGCCCTACCTAATTTGCATAATTTTTTTTTTAAATATCAAAACCCCTAGCCATTATTCATTCACATACCAAAAATGAGCAAAATCCGTTGAACCTGAACTGACTAATAGCAATTCCCATTTTTACCAAAAAATTGTCGTGGCTCGAAAGTACGTCGACTGGCGTGCTCCAAAATAGGACGAAAGGGTTCTCTCTCCTTGTACGCACGCATATATTGACGGTGTTGAAAAGAATGACAAAAGGACTCAAAGACTGACAGACGAACTCAGAACCTGACAGATGTACAGATGGACGAACGGAAAGAAGCATATATTGTGTTGATACCTTTTCTGGACTCTTTGCTCACGATTGTACTGTGAGCAACAATAAATTACTATGCGTGGAAAACTCATTCATGGATTTGTGTTTGATCATTAGTATTATCTTCGCTACTACGCCGCACCAAACACAGAACATTATCTGACATCTCCTTCAAGCTTACCGCAAACACGGAACAAGACTACGGGTTAAGAACAGTTAATAATACAACGCAAGATGAAGATCAATATTTAACTATACGATCACATCAACTATCGACACACCGAACTGAAAAGTAATACACCCATTACACAACCTTACAACAGCTAATATAATACTAAGAGCAGCAATTTCCTTGCCAGAAGAGAAGTGGCTGCCGCAGAACTTGGAAAGAATGCTGGCATTTATAACTGGAGCAAAGCGAGTACCAGCAGGAGGGTTCGGGCTACAGATACCAGTCAAGTTTGGTCCAGAGGGTCAAATTCCAACCATTTGAACCTGTGACAACCTTTTGGAAATTGTAATCTCGTGCTGCAGGGACAAAAATGTCATGGCACAAAAATGGCTAATTGCCCTGGCAAACATTGATGTTTGTTGGGTGTGAAAAGTAAGAGTGGGTATAGCTTGCCTTGTTTGAGCTTAGTTAACAATGCTTGTTGAAGCAGAATTCTTTGTCTATTGTAATGACTGGGTACAGGTGTGCTGCTATTTTGTTATATTTTCGCAATTCATGCTATACTGGAATGTGCCAAGTGACCATTTTCTTGGAATTTGTATGATGTTGCAAGTTGAGTAAGTTGTGAGATCTGGTAATTAATATAGACAATGTGTGGCTAATTAAAGAGTAATGTAATCTGCATATTACCCATTTACTATAAATACTCCGTTGGCAAAATTTTGGTGAGTAAATACCCAAAGTAACCAAAAATTATCTGGGGCACTGTACCATAGGTTGATAACCAATGGCGTAAGGGAATAACATTATGGATGTTCGATTTCATTTTTCTACCGAAATTTGTTACTTATATAATTCTTGACATTGAGCTCTAGAGCTTCTTCTAATGTTTGTATGGTTGAATTTGGGCAAGTGAGAAGCATTTCAGCTTCATCCAGTGGCTGCAACGGATTAGGAATGCTTGACACTTCAACTCCCTCAGCATGTTCATGATATCTCTCAGCTTGTTCACTTTCTTAATCTGCTCCAAAGTGTAGTATTTCTTCCTGTAAGTAGATAGCTAATTATTTTTCTAGTTTTGATAAAAGGCAGAACAGTACACAGAGGTAAAGCTACATCTTAAGCAAGTGCCGTAGAGAGGCAGTGCTTATTGGAGGTACCTATGCTTTACTCGTATCCCGACCAGGCTGTGTGACTAACGTCAAGATACACATGCTCTCTTTGTGTTTGACCGTTTTGTGAAGTCACTTTACTCGTAAACTCTAATATGCAGCTGTGCATAGAAACAAATTTGTTAGGCCACTATGTTTACAAGTTTCCCATGAGAGCTGAAACATGGGAGGTACATGGATGGTATCACGAACCTTCTCGAATTTGGTTACTAGAAATATTTGACTATGTGACGACATGGCTCAATTCAACATAACCGAGTTCTCTTATGCTAGAGCTAGTCAGTTTAGTTTTGTTGTAGCTGCAGTTATTTCTGCCTATGTATTAGCCTTCATCAGACCATTATCAGTAGTTCTACAGGGTAAACAGTGTGATTTGCTGAAAGCAAATGCTGATGCCAGAAATCTTGTGGATACGCTGCAGAGAGTAAAGTCTGATGAGGCAGCATACAACCAACTGTATGGCAAATGCTTATCAGTGGCAGCCCTGGAAGACATTGAAGAGTCTGCACCAAGGACAGCAGGACGTCAAAGGCATCGAGCCAATGCTCCAGCAGGCTACAGCCCCAGAAGTTATTACAGGATCAATTTCTTCAACCTATTTTTGGACCATGTAATAGCTCACTTGAATGAAAGGTTCCCTTCTGACCAGAAAATGTTTATTGGATTCCTTCTTATTCCTAGCAGAGTCAAGGAAGTGGGAGAAGAGGAAGCGAAACAAATTATGTCACAGTATGGCAGCGATATGCCATATCCACAAGATTTCAATCAAGAGCTTCTTCGCTGGCAAGTCAAGAATGATGGTGAAACTACTTTTCAGGGACTCTCTGATGCTCTAGAAAAATGTGACAACAGTTACTTTCCCAATATATCCATCATCCTGAAATTATTACTGACCCTGCCAGTTGGCTCTTGTTCATGTGAAAGAAGCTTCAGCTCATTGAGAAGGCTTAAAACATGGGCCCGAACTGTTATGACTGAGCCACGTCTTAATGGATTAGCCATGATGAACATCCATCGCCATAATCCACCGTTGCTTATTTTTCATACGTACCCTCGATGAATCTCCACCATGGCATGCAGTTTCCAAACTGCAGCTGGGGTGTTGGCAAATGCATGCAGCATGTATAAAATGCCATTTCATTGATGCTTAGACTATATGTTAGTATTCGGTATATCTATTTAAGTTTCAGAAACAGCACATTTTGATGTTGGGTGTTTGGTGCAGCAAAAAAACAAAACAACCATGACCAGTCTGATGCAACCAATCGCACGTACCATGAACAACCTTGCAACACATGGTAAGCTTCAGTATTTTTAGCTATCCATGATCTTCATCTATATCCACTCACCTCCCTATAAGGAATACCTTATATACTTTCCTATGGAGCCATAAATAGGGGTGTACTTTTCTACGTAGTGATATCATTTCTGAATACACTACTGCCTAAGCGCATCATTATAATTATACCAGTAACCATTCCACTAGTAAAAGAATTGTCTTTAATATCATCACCAGGCAAACCGAATTTAACCAATCTATTAGATAGACAGTTAACATATTTTAAAAATTTATTGTTTTACTATGTTCTGCACACAGGTTTTGAAGTGCAGCCATATGGAGAAACTGTCACAAGGGTAGTGAAAGTTCATCCCTTAGTTGCCACTATGGATCTGCTTGCAATGTGTTTGACCAAGGAGATGACACAGTTCAATGGTGAACATGGCTGTGGCATGTGAAGGAAATCCAGGCACCGTGGTGAAGAAAGGCAATGCTCATGTAAGAGCATACGCTCCTGAACAGCATCAGCTGAGAACACCAGAGAGGATTCAACAGGCAAAGCACGCTTTAGATACCCACCATCCTGTAAGTTTGATTTTCATCATAATTATTATTACCACAACTTCTCATGCGTTAGGCGGATTCCACTACGAAATAAATATATTATAGAGCGTATAAAACGACTATCATTTTGATCAGGGATTATGAATCAATTCTTTAATCAAAGTTATCAGTAAATGAAATTGTAATATAAATTATTTCGTAATTACAATATGTTAACAAAACGTTTTAAAAAAGGTCATGGGCATCAAAGGCTACAGTATGCTGTTTGAAATTCAGCAGTGTGACCCAGCACAATAAGTTGTAGTGGTCTATCTACATGCTGTATGCCTTAGTGTAATGAAGCAGCTTTTTGCACTACGGTTTGGCAAGTCAAACGATATGTCATACTGGATTGGTAACATGGTGAATGAAGTGAGCACCCGCTTAACCACAATCAATTAAATTAATTAATCAGTCGTACTCCGAAAAGTCTTAGCGAGAGAGCACACTGGAAAGGTGAGGCAATTGCAATGTGATAATATAACTTGATAAGAATATGTCTCATGCCTATATGTAAAGGCCGTCGCACACCAGCCGCTTTTTCATGCGATTTGAGCGGCCCGATAGAAATCAGCCGATATCGGGTAGGTGTGCGCGTTCATTTGTAGATGATTTTACTTATGATTATTTTCATCGGGTGATCGTTCCAAATCAAACATGTTTGATTTTGAACCGATTATTTTGAAGCGATTTTTTGTAATCAGACAAGATTTTGTGGTGTGCGCGTGAACTCCTACTACGATAAATATTGAACAGCCAATAGCTGAACCTGCCCGTGTCACATGACATTTCCATTTTATCGTAGGTTTATTATGACATCACATTTTATCGTAGGTGTGCGGGTGTTTATCGGAAGGCGTCGCGCTGAGCCGATTTTACAAACGATGAAGAGATTTTTTAATTGGACAGATTTTTGGGTAGGTGCAGACGGCCTTAACGTTAGGAGCTCATAATATGAGCTCCTGGTAACGTATATAATATGTACATGCGTTATTTTGTTTAAGATTTTTTATTAGGTAGTTTTTTATTTTGCTTTAATTCAAATATATATTTTTATTAATGTGCTGTAAAACATTGCTGCTGTATCATATAATCATATTTTTGGCATTACTCATTATGTAAAGTTTGACTAGTGCTTCTAAACAATATGTTTTATAAATTATACATACTGCAAATTTCTTCTAGGTTCTGAGTACAGAAACTTTTTCCTGTATTATTGGAGTCTTTGTGCTGGAAGGAATCTTGCCCACAGAATACCTGATTCACTTTGATTTCTTTCAGCTAGCATCAGATTGCTGTCAAAAGACTGCATCACCTACGATGACTTGATAACTGCAGATCGACTCCTAGGGAAATTTGATTTCCTACATGTTCAGCACATCATATCAGCATATGAGTGCAGTGGGGCTGACGTTTGTTTGTATCACTGTTCCTTGCTATATTGTCTTGATGCACTGTATAAACAATTTATGTACCCAGTTTATTCTATTTAGGTAGTGGTATTTTTGGAACATAGTTATGAGATATAGTTTTTAATTGGAAATACGTTTTCATGAGGACATGAACTTTTCAAGAAGGGTCAAGAGAATTATTGTATTTAGTAAACGGTGGCGACTGGATGTGACGCTTGGCACGTCACACCTTGCGCCGGGGATGGGTGACGCGACGTGCCACACCTACGAGCCAAGGTCCGGCCGATAATGACGAAAAACCGGTCGGATTCAAATGTTGCCGGGCGGTTTTCAGAAACGTATAAACGTATAAAAGGCATGGACGAAAGATCATAAGAGTTATTACCCAGAGGAAGAGACGAGAGACGATGTAGTGGAGATAGACGAAAACAAAGATGACGGGGCCTAGGCTTGGGTGCCTAGGTCGCCGTAGTGTATATATATTTGTATTGTATTTTACTAATAAAGTCAGTCTTCAAGAACAAATTTTGCGCCTACATCGTCTTTACTCTTTGCTACAATCTGCTACCATTTGCTAACTCGACGCTGCTACGATGCCGGAGCGGAGATCAACAAAATTACAACTCTACATATTACGTATGATGCTACGATGCCGGAGCGGAGATCAACAACTACTTTTCCCAGTACAATAATAGCTTGAAGCGGGAGAAGACTGCGTCGGCGGCTTCATCTGTCTGAGTGAGATATCGCGGGGTGGCCGGCGAGCTGTATTGTTTATTTGTATCCGCGGAGCAGTCTACTTATCAGCAGTCTGTTATCATTATAATATTGAAGTATACTATCATTTATGTTTATGTTAGTAAAGTTGATTGGTTTGATGTTGTTACGATTGTTTTACTGCGTATTCTGGTGCTGACTCCTGGGTAGCAGGCAAGGGCGAATCGATCACAGTATATCTGCAATGCAGGCAAACTGTGGTTTTTCTCCGTTTATATGAATATGAGGAAAGTTATCAAATGTTAATTTATAGCTCAAAAGAAATTACCATATAGGCATAGATTATTATCAATGATAACCAGTTGAACAATGCATTGGAAACAGTCTCCTACTCCACAGACTTTTAAACTCAAGAATAAGTGCATAGAGCCAGTGTTATTAGCTCTAAAACTAGCAAATACTAAAACCCAGGTGGTTTTTTGATATGGCTACAGTTCGTTGGTTAATTGGACAACAGTAGACCGATTGCTACAATACATTGCATAAACCAAGAGATTACTTTGATGGCCCATAGAGCAACAAAACCTTTCAAGTGATCTATCAACCTTTATCATTAGAATCAAATGTAAGATTCATTAATTATTTATATATTATTTAGAATTTGATCTATCATTAGAAGAAATCTGATCAGGTTATTCTATAAAATAACACGGCACCCTTTGCATAGACAAGTTGTCCGTTACTTATTTTTCATACGTACCCTCGATGAATCTCCACCCTGGCATGCAGTTTCCAAACTGCAGCTGGGGTGTTGGTAAATGCCATGTGCTGTGTAGTAACTTTCACATTATTACTTGAGCTTAACATGAGATTTTAGGATAGCACAGCCAACTATATTTATAAACTTTAGATACATCACTCTATACCGTGGATGTATACTAAAATTAATAGGAACAACATTGGCATTCTAGATCTTCAAACGGTTCTTGAGTTATCGTTGACCGTAGGCAGACATTGAAACGCATAGTAAAATTGCCAAAATCTACCTAATTTGCATAACTAAAAAAAACATCAAAACCTGTGTGATATGTTTTGGGGCCAGTCCTCGTTCATTCACATACCAGAAATGACAAAAATCCGTTAAACCTGAACTGACTTATGGCCATTTCCATTTTTGCCAAAAAGTGGACGTGGCTCGAAAGTAGGTTGTCTGGGGTGCTCCAAAATAGGACGTTCAAACCTCTCCCATAGGAGTAACAACTATATGCAATTTGAAACATGTGGGTCAAACGGTTCTTGAGTTATCGTTGACCGTAGCCAAATATTGACGGACGAACGGACGGACGTATGACGGACGACACCCCATGGCAATAGCTCATATTGACGATGTCAAAGCAAGCTAAAAAATTGATGTTTGTATTAAATATAATTGTATATATGAAGAACTCAGATGCAAAAACCGATAATGCAATTTTCATGAAAATCAAACCAAATACGGCATGATTTAGCTAACGGTGGTGGCTATCCGATGGCAAAATCGTTCAGTTGCAAAACGCGATAGAAGTTATTTGAAAGCCTATCAAGGTATTTTATTCAAACCCCGACAAACGCTGTGCCGTGTTGTTTGCAAAAGACGATAGACCTACTCAGACAATCAGCGCGCGGTATCAAGATCACATGATTAAAGATGTCTGCATCCATATCGCTTCACACTAGTACTAAGTTTCGTATAAGATGCTTGTGCTAAGTTCTTGTACCTTGTTGTTGGAAGGTTTTGGACAATAAATTTCAATTTCAATTACTAGTATACCACGCGAGTACGGGTACGAGCACGAGAATATGCAGATTTTTGGTACCATCGAAGAGCCTGTGGAGCTGTCACCTGTTTCTGGGCGAAAAAGGAAACGATTTCCAGAAGATTCAGCTTGTTAAAGAGCAAAAAGAACTCGTCACAATAGTGTTGATAGACATTCTTCAATTGCCTGTACACATGACATACAAGTACAAGGACTGTGTGAATTTATTATATGTTGGGTTGTGGATTTATCTGTTTTTGACGCAAAACACATTAAAAAGTATAAAATTTGATAATTTTCTATTAGTGAAGATTTGTAAAAATGTAGCCTTCTATTTCTTTGCTAACTCTGTTTTATGAGTGCCCTTTAGGGAATTGATGAGCCATGCCAAGACAGCACAATAAAACATCTTGATTTAAAAAAAATGACAAAAATTACTCTATATGTGCCACAGGCACTGAGTGTGATAACGTAAATAGCCACTGGCGAGTTTCTGTTACAGATACAATGTCGAACCTCTACATGGAGGAGGCTGCCGCTGCTGCTACCGCCACGGAGTAACTCATGGCTGAGATGAAGACGACGAGAGGACATCGCTGTTCAAGCGACTGTCCCCAGTGGAGGAGCTGGGCGAGGCGGAGGAGGGAGCAGCAGAGGCTGGCTGCAGGAGGGAGCGTTTAACCTTCTGACTCAGCTGCTCTCCCCCATGTCCGACGGCTTCATGGAGGAGGCAGCTGAGAGCTAGGAGAACGAGACCGCCGCGGCACCCACATCACTGTGGTACCGCTGCGAGAGGTGCAGATTTAAGGCGCCCCAGTTGAACAGTATGCGTGGCCACCTAGGTATACCGTTCACAGGTGGACCAAACAAGACCAGCCATGGCAGGTGGACCAGCCGCATTTGAGGTCCTTGGTCGTGGAGACAATTCTCGTCGGTGGGCACCCAAGAGCTGTACAGGGAGCACTGCCACGCAGCTAAGAAGAGGGCCCACTGGAGCCAACCGTATACAGCAGCCACTTCAGCCAAGTCCCATCCGGCCGAAGAAGGCGCGCGACAGGCAGAAGTACCGGTTGGCCCAACTGTACCATTGAGAGAAGACAATGGCAGGAGCCAGCCGGCCAGAGCCTGGCGAGGCCGGTGACGGTCGGCGCCACTGAGAGCCACGCAGGCGTCCTTGCCACGGTGGGGAAGATCCCCACCAGAGGGCGTAGGCAACACACCGGCTGCCCTGAGGTCGGCGTGCGATACCATCCGCACGCGGATCCGGAACGATGACGCCGTAGTCACCGACGCTGTGAGCAGAATGGTGGCGGCCCTATGCGGACAAGAAGATGGCCGCCGGGCGTACGACGTCATCAAAGACGGCCTCTTAAAACCCTCTAAGGCCCATGGAGTCAGATTTGACCGACAACTTTTAAGGCCCCACCCAGTCCTCAGAGAGAAAAAAATTAAAAATTACCATCAAAGCTCATTGTGCCAATATTGGAACCGTTTGCTGGCGACACATTGTGGCGGTGTGATAAACTAAAAAAAATCAGCAATACAACAAAGATGGCGGCGTCCATGGAATAAAAATTTTGAAAAATTGTGCTGACAAATTCATCAATAACTCCAGGATAAGGTACGTAGCACTCCTATATTATGTATCTAAATGATAAAGAATATTTATAGAACATACAGACACTAGCTGTTATTGTATTTATTTTCGCAAATGTTAGTGTACTACAATGGTGGGTCAAAATTGGCACTATGGGCCTAATATGTCATGGTTCACAAGAACTTATCACAGTTTTACATTTATGTACTTAGCTATGATGAACTTTGTTATGTATCATATCATAGGATTGAGAACACTTCACTTACATCATTAAACTGCTTCACACATATTTTGTTTGTGTATCTAGGTTGTCGGCAAGATGATTCTTACACGTGTTAATTGTGTATTTCAAATTTGTAAATTTCCCTCTCTGATGTGTTTATTTCTACTGTCGCGAGCCAGCCAGGTCCAGGGTAGGGTGCGTCGCGTGTTACTTTCATGTTTGTTAGCGACCCTGCCGTAAGCAGGGTATACTTCTCGGAAGCGGAAAGGAAAGCGCGCGCGCGCGCTTCGGGGAAAAAGAACTGGTGTTGTTGTCGAGCGAGAACTGATTTGAGGGAGACGCGTGAAAGTGGGCAGCTGATGTGGTTGTCGAGCGAGGACTGATTTGTGAAAGGCGCGTTTTACTGTAAGTTGTCGTACCCGTTCTTTGTCGTTTTGGCCATTTTAGTATTTCCCGGCCGCTAAATAAACGCGCCGGCTTTGTGGCCGTGCGCTTAACGTAGCTGTTGTACGTGTATCTTGCATCTTCTTGCGTATGTGCGCACATCACTAACCGCGGCGACTAAGCTAACCTCACAATCCTGTGATCGAGTTTGAAGGCCGGCCTGTAACTGCCGGTGGGGTTTAAAAACACAACGCAGGGTAGAAATCGGAAAGACTAAGAGGTAGAAAAGTTACAAATGGTGCGCGTGATCAGGATTGTGAGTTAGGTTAATTGCTGCGTTGAGTTTGTAATTGTTAATTGATTTTGACAATTGTGTGAATACGATTGATTATTATCATAATTATAAATAATAATTATTGATAATATCATAGTTAATATCATAATTGTCAATAAATAATTGTCATAGTTAATAATTATCATAATTGTTGGTAATAATTAGGATATTTATGGTGTGAAGTAGGCCTATATTAATTAGCATGTCAGTGAATAGTGATGGACCGCAGGGGCAGAGAACATCAGAGAGTAGTCGTTCCGCTACCCCCGAGGGACGAATTTCTCCCTCGCTTATCGTTAGCGGGACGTCTTTACAAGGAGGGCAGGGTGAAGTCCCTCGATTTGGAGGAAGTGCGGCCGCCCCTCGGTTTGCTAGCGCAGGCAGGGGTAGGGGAAGAGGAAGAGCGAGGGTAGAGGCTTTTAGGCCTGGTGGCATGAGTACGCCAGGGGAATTCCTGGGAGGAACCCGTGGGTCGGGATGGAACGCGTCGGGTCGGTTAGGGGGAGGGGATCGCATGAAGGTGCGCCCGTTCACAGGAGAAGGGGACGTGTCCGTGCAGGGCTTCCTGCGAAAGTTCACGCTTGTCGCAGAAAACAATGAGTGGGAGGAGCAGGAAAAAGCCGCGCGATTAGCACTGGCATTAGAAGGGCCGGCGTCAGAGGTGATAGACGAACTAAGAGACGGATTCTCGTTCGCAGAGATTCGGGGGGCCCTTCTCTCTCGTTTCGACCCGGCGGGACATGAGGTACAATATAAGGCGGCGTTTCAGGGGCGTCGTACGGAGGCTAGCGAAACGTATGAGGCGTTCGGCCACGCGTTGGGACGGTTAGCGGCGCGCGCGTATCCTCAGATGGCTTCCAGCATTAGGGATGCACTCGCATTGGACCACTTTATGGCGAGCTTACCAACACAAGCGTACAAAGCGTACGTGTATGGGAAAAATCCGGTTAGTGTAGAGCGAGCCGCGCAGTACGCTTCCGAATATGAAGCGTTCGGTGAAAATGAAGGGCCAGGGAGAAAGCCGCGGGTGGCGCTGGTAGATGAAGGAGGAAATGCCTCAGTGCAGGAGAGGGTTAAAGTAAGTCGGGGTCAGGCGGGGGCCTTAGACGGGGCCACCTTAGATGAGCTCGTAGCGCTGCTGAGGGAGAAGATGCGTCTAGACGCAGCACTAGACGCAGCAAAGGAGGTGCGGCAGAGACAAGGAGGGCCGGTAAACCCAGTTAACCCCCGCAACTGCTATAGTTGCGGGAAGCCAGGGCATTTCGCGAGGGATTGCCGCGGGGGACGCGGTCGCGGAAGGGGTTTCACCGCCATGCCGAACCAGCAGGTGGGGGTGGGACAGGGTCCCAAGGCAGGAAATCAGGGAAACGAGGAACAGTCGGACCAGGGCCTGTAAGTCCGGCCGGTAGAATTAGTAGGAGACAGGTAGCGCGTAGAGCTAAAGTGCTGCGAGTTCGACCTGTGTCTGCCTGGAAGATTACCGCAGAGATTGGCGGTATTTTCGCGGAATTTCTAATCGATACCGGGGCCGAATTGTCTTTGTTAGATGAGCAAATTTTTAAGGAAGTACCCGCTGACGCAGGGGGAAACTTGCAGTGGTCGTGGCTAAAAGCGCGGGCTGCGCAGGGATGTACTCTAGATACGGTGGGGGAAGCGACCGTTCCGTTAAAGATAGGAGGAAAGAAGTTATTGCAGAATGTAGTAGTAGCGCGTCTAGACGAACGATACGGTATTCTAGGGATGGACTTTCTGACTGAGCACGCCTGTACAATCGACGTGAGTAAGGGACAGCTCACGCTCGATGGCATACTATACCTCTTACATGATGACAAACCAACTGTTTCAAGACAAGTGAAGGCTGTTAGACGGGTGTGCATTCCACCGGCACACGCATGCGCACTCGACTGTAGGGTAAAAGGGACTGCGGGGAAGCTGGCGGTCGCAGAAGCATCCGCGCATTTTAGCAAACGCAAAGGAGAGCACAAGGCTTTACTGGCACGAAGTTTAGTCGACCCATCTGACAAGCAGTTTCCTATTACTGTAATGAATGTAGGAGATGAGAAGTTAGTTGTACATGCGGGCGAAACCGTTGCCGTGTTAAGTAGCGCGGAATGCGTAGTACAGGCAGATGGACAGGGCGTGACAGCGCATGCGCGTCCAGTTGCGGCTGCAAGCGAGAATAAGACGCTCCCTGAACACTTAGCGGACATAGTAAGGAGGACTGACTTGGCTCTGACTAGGCAACAGCGACAGACAGTGGCGGAGGTGTTGGCGCTGAATGAAGATGTGTTTGCAACACCGGGCGGACCTATAGGAAGGACTGACTTAGTCGAACATCGAATTGACACAGGTGACAGCCGACCGATTAAACAAGCGCCGAGACGCTGCCCGCTTCATAAACAAGCAATTATGGATTCGGAAGTTAGCAAAATGCTGGGTGCAGGTATAATCGAGGAAAGCTGTAGTGCGTGGGCGAGTCCAGTCATTCTCGTTAAAAAGAAAGACGGCGAGACACGTTTCTGCATTGATTACCGGAAACTGAACGACAGGACGAGAAAGGATGCATATCCTCTCCCGCGTATAGACGACACTCTGGACGCATTGACGGGAGCGCAGTGGTTCCATACCCTTGACCTCGCACAGGGATATTTCCAGGTAGGGATAACAGCGGAAGATCGCAATAAGACCGCCTTCGCGATGCGAAATGGCCTTTATCAGTTTACAGTTCTTCCCTATGGACTGGTCGGCGCTCCTTCGACATTTGAGCGATTGATGGAGTTGGTGCTGCGCGGGCTACAGTGGAAAGAGTGTCTCGTATACTTAGATGACGTCATCGTGTTTGGAAAAACCCTAGACGAAAGCCTGGAGCGGTTACAACACATTTTCGATCGATCTTTGTCTCTTTGTGCGATGTGATGACACTGTGTATGCGTTATTAAAAGTTGTACAGTTTACCACACAAGTTTGGATCTGTTTCTACATCATTTCAACATCAACGCTCATTCCAACGTTACAAGGCTAGTGCTAGTTTCAATGTGTGTAAAGCCGCACACTTACCTAATCTGACTATTTAAAAACAAGTATATGTTCATGCCCTATTTTGCTACTGTCACTCACTCCTGAAGTCCTGTGTACGTTGTTCCTGTTATTTGACAGTTAAGAAATATTTTCTTCATTCTTCAATATTAAATGTATATATGCTCATCTATGCACTAGGTGGCATTTCGTCACTACCTTCAGTAGGCCTACAGGCAGCCGCATATAGGTCCAAGTAGGCATATACTAAAATATTGTCATTTGTCAGTATTGAGAAATTGTCTGCATCTGTCAATGTCATCTTGTATCTTGGTTGTATCTTGTAATAGTTGTATATGTCATGAACTGATAGTTGAAAGTTATTTTCCATTGAGCTCCTATATCTGTTTTATGACTGCCCTTTCTTTTTTTAGGTTTCCAAGTGAAGACAAACTCCCCAAGCTGTATGCAGCCTGGGTAAGAAACTGCCGGCGAGATAGAGAGCCGGGGAAACACTGTGTGCTGTGCAGTGACCATTTTGCAGCAGACTGTTTGGACCGAACCGGTCAAATTGTAAGATTGAAAGATGGTGCAGTGCCAACCCTCTTCAATTTACCACCACACCTTCAGGTAACCATCCAAAGATATGTTTTTTATAATTTTAACAACTATTATTTTATATTATTGTATTATTTATAACTTAATTGTGGATATACCAACTTATAAATCATGCATAAAATCTCCTTAAATTACGTTATATAAAGTAAATGAGACAATATTGAATAAGATGCAATATGTAGAGTTATAACGTTTAAGGAATATTTATTCTATAACTTTAGGCACCATGCAAAAGAAGAAATTAGATTTATTGTCTCCAAGCTGTAAAGTAACCAAAAAAAACACACACAAATTTGTCAATTTGTCAGAGTTTATGAGTCATTTCAGCAATGTTTGCCAATTTTATTGAGCCGAGCGCTTATTTTTTTGCTGCACAACGACTGACTTTCGCTTATAATCAATCATCGGGACATTACTTATATATATATATATACCGGACTATCGTTTAAAAATTACATAATAATGTGCAGTATTGTGACTGTATTGTATTTGGACAATGTAATATATGAAATACTTTGTTTTAAGGATCATGCTTACTCATGTTCTCCAAGAAAATGGAAAAGAAAGTTGCATGAAATAGAGGAGAAACTAGACACCATCACAAAGAAGCTAAAGAACACTGCCCGTCGAGATGAGACGGGATACTAGAGAAGCATTGCCGAAAGGAGGTGTTGATCCCAAGCGCTATACGCGCAGATCTTGCGC
>NW_014577739.1:24445-32264 GCF_000485595.1 Priapulus caudatus | reverse complement strand
TTCGCAGAGATTCGGGGGGCCCTTCTCTCTCGTTTGCGACCCGGCGGGACATGAGGTACAATATAAGGCGGCGTTTCAGGGGCGTCGTAAGGAGGCTAGCAAAACGTATGAGGCGTTCGCCCACGCGTTGCGACGGTTAGCGGCGCGCGCGTATCCTCAGATGGCTTCCAGCATTAGGGATGCACTCGCATTGGACCACTTTATGGCGAGCTTACCAACACAAGCGTACAAAGCGTACGTGTACGGGAAAAATCCGGTTAGTGTAGAGCGAGCAGCGCAGTACGCTTCCGAATATGAAGCGTTCGGTGAAAATGAAGGGCCAGGGAGAAAGCCGCGGGTGGCGCTGGTAGATGAAGGAGGAAATGCCTCAGTGCAGGAGAGGGTTAAAGTAAGTCGGGGTCAGGCGGGGGCCTTAGACGGGGCCACCTTAGATGAGCTCGTAGCGCTGCTGAGGGAGAAGATGCGTCTAGACGCAGCACTAGACGCAGCAAAGGAGGTGCGGCAGAGACAAGGAGGGCCGGTAAACCCAGTTAACCACCGCAACTGCTATAGTTGCGGGAAGCCAGGGCATTTCGCGAGGGATTGTCGCGGGGGACGCGGTCGCGGAAGGGGTTTCACCGCCATGCCGAACCAGCAGGTGGGGGTGGGACAGGGTCCCAGGGCAGGAAATCAGGGAAACGAGGAACGGTCGGACAAGGGCCTGTAAGTCCGGCCGGTAGAATTAGTAGGAGACAGGTAGCGCGTAGAGCTAAAGTGCTGCGAGTTCGACCTGTGTCTGCCTGGAAGATTACCGCATAGATTGGCGGTATTTTCGCGGAATTTCTAATCGATACCGGGGCCGAATTGTCTTTGTTAGATGAGCAAATTTTTAAGGAAGTACCCGCTGACGCAGGGGGAAAATTGCAGTGGTCGTGGCTAAAAGCGCGGCATGCGCAGGGATGTACTCTAGATACGGTGGGGGAAGCGACCGTTCCGTTAAAGATAGGAGGAAAGACGTTATTGCAGAATGTAGTAGTAGCGCGTCTAGACGAACGATACGGTATTCTAGGGATGGACTTTCTGACTGAGCACGCCTGTACAATCGACGTGAGTAAGGGACAGCTCACGCTCGATGGCATACTATACCTCTTACATGATGACAAACCAACTGTTTCAAGACAAGTGAAGGCTGTTAGACGGGTGTGTATTCCACCGGGACACGCAAGCGCAGTCGACTGTAGGGTAAAAGGGACTGCGTGGAAGTTAGGGAAGCTGGCGGTCGCAGAAGCATCCGCGCATTTTAGCAAACGCAAAGGAGAGCACACGGCTTTACTGGCACGAAGTTTAGTCGACCCATCTGACAAGCAGTTTCCTATTACTGTAATGAATGTAGGAGATGAGAAGTTAGTTGTACGTGCGGGCGAAACCGTGTTAAGTAGCGCAGAATGCGTAGTACAGGCAGATGGACAGGGCGTGACAGCGCATGCGCGTCCCGTTGCGGCCGCAAGCAAGAATAAGACGCTCCCTGAACACTTAGCGGACATAGTAAGGAGGACTGACTTGGCTCTGACTAGGCAACAGCGACAGACAGTGGCGGAGGTGTTGGCGCTGAATGAAGATGTGTTTGCAACACCGGGCGGACCTATAGGAAGGACTGACTTAGTCGAACATCGAATTGACACAGGTGACAGCCGACCGATTAAACAAGCGCCGAGACGCTGCCCGCTTCATAAACAAGCAATTATGGATTCGGAAGTTAGCAAAATGGTGGGTGCAGGTATAATCGAGGAAAGCTGTAGTGCGTGGGCGAATCCAGTCGTTCTCGTTAAAAAGAAAGACGGCGAGACACGTTTCTGCGTTGATTACCGGAAACTGAACGACAGGACGAGAAAGGATGCATATCCTCTCCCGCGTATAGACGACACTCTGGACGCATTGACGGGAGCGCAGTGGTTCCATACCCTTGACCTCGCACAGGGATATTTCCAGGTAGGGATGGCAGCGGAAGATCGCGATAAGACCGCCTTCGCGACGCGAAATGGCCTTTATCAATTTTACAGTTCTTCCCTATGGACTGGTCGGCGCTCCTTCGACATTTGAGCGATTGATGGAGTTGGTGCTACGCGGGCTACAGTGGAAAGAGTGTCTCGTATACTTAGATGACGTCATCGTGTTTGGAAAAACCCTAGACGAAAGCCTGGAGCGGTTACAACACATTTTCGATCGATTACGCGGTGCGGGTTTGAAACTTAAAGCGAAGAAATGCTCTCTATGTCAAACTAGCGCGAGTTTCCTGGGTCACGTGGTTTCTGCAGCCGGTGTCAGCTGTGACCCAGCAAAGGTAGAAGCAGTGCGAGTGTGGGTGGCACCGTGTGACGTTTCCAAGACAAGAAGTTTTCTGGGCTTTGCAAATTATTACCGTCGTTTCCTTCCCGACTTTGCCGATATCGCGCAGCCGTTGACCGAGTTAACAAAGAAAAAGCACCGGTTTTCCTGGACTGCAGAGTGCCAGAATGTGTTTGACCGATTGAAGGAGCTATTAACATCTGCGCCGGTGTTAGCATACCCGCGACCTGAGGATGAATTCATTCTAGATACCGATGCGAGTGGAGTAGCAATGGGAGCGGTACTGTCGCAGGTGCAAGATGGGGGAGAGCGCGTGATCGCGTATGCGAGTAAGACCTTAGGTCACACGCAGCGGAAGTACTGCACGACTAACCGGGAGCTTTTAGCGGTTGTAACTTTCGTCAAACAGTTCCGTTATTATCTCGCAGGCCGACCGTTTTTGCTGCGCACCGATCACGCGTCTTTAACATGGCTATTACATTTTAAAGAGCCGGAAGGGATGGTTGCGAGGTGGATATCCACGCTAGGTGCGTTTGACATGAGAATAGTTCACCGGGCCGGCAGGCTTCACTCTAACGCGGACGGACTATCACGCAGGCCTGACTGCAGAGTATGTAAGAGAGACGGATGTCCCGACTGCGAGCAGACACGCTCAGAGAAGGGTGCGACCCCGCGCCGACCTAGCATGACACAGAAAGACAAGAAATCTGACCTAAAACCCGAAGTTGACAGGGAGGGAGAGGGACCGACCGAGGGAGCAGCTGCGCGAGTAGTTACAGTTCGTGAATCAGCTGCGAATAGTTTAGTACGGCGGAGGAAGAGTGACATCAGCGGCGGAATAGCTGTGCGTCCAGTTGCGATCGATAAGTGGAGCGCGCAGCAGTTAAGAGAGTGGCAGCGTGCTGACGCAGCTATAGGTAGGATTGTACAGTTAAAGGAAGGCAATCGCGAGAGACCGCTGTACTCTGACATAGCTAGCTATTCTAGCGAATGCAAAGCGCTGTGGGCCCAGTGGTCCGTTCTGGAATTACATGATGGGCTGTTGTATCGGTTATGGATGCCCGGAAGCAGGAAGAGCGACCCTCTTCCCCAGTTAGTAGCACCGAGAGAAGTTCGTCGCGATATACTCAACTCATGCGGGCTCATGGGGCGCGAACTTCGGGCCATTTCGGGAACAGGAAAACGTTAGAACGAATTAGGCAGCGTTTCACGTGGATAGGAATTAGAAGCGATGTACAGCGATGGTGTAAGCAGTGCGCAGCCTGCGCCAAAAGAAAGGGTCGTAAAGTTAGGCGACACGGGTTAAAGCATGAGAAGGTGGGTGCGCCGCTACAAAGAATCGCGATCGATTTCATGGGCCCTCTCACCCGAACTGAAGCCGGGAACGAATACATACTCGTTCTCAGTGACTATTTTACGAAATGGACTGAGGCTTATGCTTTGCCTGACATGACGGCGATAACGACAGCCGACTGTATTGTGACGCAGTTCGTGACACGTTTCGGGGTTCCCCTTAGTTTACACTCCGACCAGGGGACGAATTTTGAATCGAGGGTCTTCACCGAAATGTGTGGCCTGATAGGAATTGACAAGACTCGAACAGTGGCATACAATCCACAATCCGATGGTCAGGTAGAACGCTTCAACCGGAGTTTACAGACGTTGTTGGCCGTTTTCGTAAATAAGCACAATAACGATTGGGACGACCATTTACCTTACGTGTTAATGGCGTATCGTTCCTCCGTACACGAGTCAACCGCGTGTACGCCTAATTTGCTAATGTTCGGAAGGGAATCTAGACTGCCCATTGACCTACAGTGGGGACCTCCTCCAGGCGAGGTGGCACATAGTTGTGAAACCGAGTACGTGGAGTGGCTGCGCAAAGCTATGCGCGATGCGACAACGGAGGTTTGCGCGGAACAATTACATTAAGGCCGCGGTGCATTAGAAAACTCAGTACGACAAAGAGTAAAACCTCGCCATTTTCCCGTTAGGAAGCTGGGTTTGTATTTTTACCCACCGCCCGATAGAAATGCTGGGAACCCTTGGACGGGGCCGTACTTGATCGTGCGTGGAAAAGGACCGTTGCCGCTTGATTCAGCAGCAGCAAGCAGGCAAAACCCAGAGTAGTTGTGACGAATCAGCCACTAAGCTGTGGGAGAACGGCAGACCCTCCGCCCTCCTGGCTAACGCGTAAATGACGTAGAAGGGACCGAGACAGCGGCCAGGACGAAGAGGGTTCTTAACGAGTTGGGGAAGGAAGAAGACAGGGAAGGGGTGACGAACCGATGATAGGGAGAGTGGTGACAGATGGAGAGAAAGGTCCCGGGTGGAGCCTTAGGCGTGATGAGGACTACGAATTGACCGACGATGACGATGAGGTCATGCTTAACGTAAGCAAAGGACCTGTAGCGTTAACTCCGCGTTCACAGAAGGCCGCTGACGCAGCAACCCCGGTATATGTAGGAGGACGAGATGGAGGCGGAGCTAATGTGCCGGAGAGACGTGGTACGAGAACGCGGCCGGACATTCGTGTGCCACTAAGATTTAGGGACGAGTGGAAAAGGAAAGAGTAGCGAGGAAGGAAAAAGGGAACATACTGTTGGGTTGTAAGCTTGCATTAGCAAAGGAGACGCGATAAACGCCCGGTGGGATGGGGCTGTAGAATACATCCACCGTTTTAACCTTGTGCGTTTCGTAAAAGGCGAATAAACAAGCGTATCGAGGTTGCAAAGTCGCTTCCTCTGGTAGAGTAGGTAGGTTGTCGCTGGATGCGGTTTCAAATTATCTCCGGCGCATGCGCGGGAAACGACGGGAGCACTTTGTGACCCGCTTTTCGCGTTGTGTCGTTTGGTGGGCTGAAAAGGGCTGTAGAGAAGCTTAGTGGCCGCCATTCAGAGGGAAGACCGGTCTTCTTGTTACAGAAGAAGCCGGCTCGGGTAGCTGTCACGGGCATCCCGACGCATAGATTCGCTATCATTGCTGAGTGACCGAGGAAATGTGTCACATTTGTTACCGTAAAGATAATCAGCGGATCTTTTTGCCATGCGCATCACACGGGAGTGAGTTTTCTTGAACAGTTCAGAAAGTTATAGAGCGAAGTAAGACGTGCGAGCTATATGCTCGTGCCGTCAATCCGCGAAGTAGTTAATGGATTTGCTGGGAACAGTATGTTCGAGGAAAAGGAAGTTCGATTTCAGTCTCTTTAATTTTAACGGTATACCGTACCAGAAGGGCACCCGGTCACATGGTTTTGACAGGCAGTTGATCGCGAAAGCGAGCGTTCTGGCAACGTGCGCAGGACAGGAAAGAAAATTTGTGAAGTTTCATGAGCAAAATGTATACATGTCGTTGTATGTTGCAGTTTCTGGAAACCGGTAAGCCACCGGAGGAAGTGCTCAGACGAACACACGTGTCGACACGGACGACATTGTGTACTGCATCGGCAGAATTGTGTGCGTAAGTTTTGTATTTTTCAGGCACACCTCCCGGACTGGTCACAGGCTTGCACTGGTCGCACGCGGCTCGTTGTTTTAAGGCGAGTTAAGTAAAATTATTTCTAGTGGGGGGGCCTCACTATTTCAAGGGTTTTAAAGTCCCCTTACAACACTTCAGTTGTCGGGCAGCGCCCGCCGACCACGAATTTCTCAGGGCAGCAGGCAGTCTCATTGTATTTAGACGGTATATCTGCGCATTCACTGTATGTTATGTGTTTAGTTAAGGCCTGTACATAGCTGAATCTTGTCCAGTTCTTGTATTATTTAATGATGCAAATAGTGGAGTGATGTGGGGTTAACTAGTATTGTTCTTTTAAAAAGTAAAATCTGGAATTTCATTGTGTTCGGAAAGAATGTATAAAAGTTCTGAAAATTTGTGACGGCATTGCAGTGTGTTAAAAACGTTCCACGTAACGTTGTATTCTTATAGGCAGGGAGTTTGCGCACTACCGGCAGCTCTCCGTCCATTTACACGATTGTTAACAGTGTATTTTTGACGTCGCATGTATTGTGCTGTGCTGGGGGTGGGACGATCGATCACTCTGTAGGGAGCCAGGCCCTAAAATTTATTGTGCGCGACGCCGGGAGAAGGCGGAAGTAAGGTCTGCCTGGAAGGCAGTAGTCATGAGAGAGGGTGGTGCCGATGGGGGTAGAAGGAAACCCCATGGAAATGGAGAAGCTTCGGCGGAGCTCGGTTGGCCAGGGGCAGCCCAGGTCAACCGTGTCTGCACAGTAAGCCTGAGGAATTTTGAACGCCTATGTGGCAGAGTTTTAGAAGAGATTCCGGCATCCACCATGGGCGCAGAGCATAGTGAAGTGCTCGGCACGGCAGTCGCTAAGCCGTTGTTTAGGCGGGGGCGTTCGCGCCTTTCTTTTTAGTAGAATAAGCGGTGTCTTTTGGCCTTTAACCTCATGGAGTGTCGGTTTGCTCGTCTTCCGCCCAGTACATGGGGTTTTACCTCGTTATGACCCACTGTTGTTCCTAGAATGTTTCGGAGCAGCTGTTACTGTCAAAGTTGCTATCCGAACGTTAATTGTTATGCAGTCCCGCCATCTCGCGACGGTTAAACTTTGTGAATGTCAGTTTAACCTGGTATGGCCTCGCCTGGTCTGCAGTAATTAAAACTGAGATTTTGACAACACCCCTGATTTGTTTGAGGTTGTGTGAACTTTTGTGATGACAGGTTGAATTTATAAACACTGTTGTGACGGGATTAAATGCTCGTCGCCTGTGAGTTTGGCTGTTTGACTACAACAGTCATTAACGTAAAATTTTGTAGGAATCTATGTCTCTTGAAGCATCACTCCACCTTGTAGTTTTACCGTTCATTGTGGGTCGTTCTTGGGAGGCAGCGTAACCTAAAATTTGTGTAAACTTTTGTGATTATATAAAGAAATGGGGAAGTAAACGCTTTGCTATGATTACTGTAATGTAAAATTTTATGAACACATATTTCGGAAATGATGAGTCATTGCATGTAGTCTTCTAGAATTAGAATTTTATAGATTAGTGTCCTTGTATCGCATTGTACCTGTGTGAAATTTTTGAGTAACGCTTTAGAGTTGGATGTTGAGCTTGTGACGGGGCTAATGTCCCATGCTCTGCCCTCCTGGCCGTCATTTTACCGCGTCATTAAACGGTTATACCGAGATGTGTCCTTTTTGATAAGGTGATTTCGATAATTTAACTTGTGATTTGAAATCTGATTACTGTATACGTGACCGTAGTTAAGGATTTTTATTTTAAAGTTTTGACTGCCTGCCCAGTCTAGCATCATTGAGTAGCGTAGCTGCGTGGTCGGTAGGGCGTTTTCGAAATTGGGAGAGGATGCCCCGGGAAAGGGATAAAGAAGGGAGTTGGACTTTAGTCGCTAATGTGCGACTCTTTTGGAAAATGTTTTGGGGAATGTTGTCCTGCCGAAATTTAAGTCGGAGGACCTGGCTGGGCCGCCTCGGAGTTTGGTACCCTTCGCAGAGCTTTGGGTCTAAGTGGGGGG
>NW_014577739.1:10734-24435 GCF_000485595.1 Priapulus caudatus | reverse complement strand
GAATGTTTCGGAGCAGCTGTTACTGTCAAAGTTGCTATCCGAACGTTAATTGTTATGCAGTGCCGCCATCTCGCGACGGTTAAACTTTGTGAATGTCAGTTTAACCTGGTATGGCCTCGCCTGGTCTGCAGTAATTAAAACTGAGATTTTGACAACACCCCTGATTTGTTTGAGGTTATGTGAACTCTTGTGATGACAGGTTGAATTTATAAACACTGTTGTGACGGGATTAAATGCTCGTCGCCTGTGAGTTTGGCTGTTTGACTACAACAGTCATTAACGTAAAATTTTGTAGGAATCTATGTCTCTTGAAGCATCACTCCACCTTGTAGTTTTACCGTTCATTGTGGGTCGTTCTTGGGAGGCAGCGTAACCTAAAATTTGTGTAAACTTTTGTGATTATATAAAGAAATGGGGAAGTAAACGCTTTGCTATGATTACTTTAATGTAAAATTGTATGAACACATATTTCGGAAATGATGAGTCATTGCATATTGAGTCTACATAGAATCAATTTTATAGATTAGTGTCCTTGTATCGCATTGTACCTGTGTGAAATTTTTGAGTAACGCTTTAGAGTTGGATGTTGAGCTTGTGACAGGGGCTAATGTCCCATGCTCTGCCCTCTGGCCCGTCATTTTACCGCGTCATTAAACGGTTATACCGAGATGTGTCCTTTTTGATAAGGTGATTTCGATCATTTAACTTGTGATTTGAAATCTGATTACTGTATACGTGACCGTAGTTAAGGATTTTTATTTTAAAGTTTTGACTGCCTGCCCAGTTTAGCATCGTTGAGTAGCGTAGCTGCGTGGTCGGTAGGGCGTTTTCGAAATTGGGAGGGGATGCCCCGGGAAAGGGGTAAAGAAGGGAGTTGGACTTTAGTCGCTAATGTGTGACTCTTTTGGAAAATGTTTTGGGGAATGTTGTCCTGCCGACATTTAAGTCGGAGGACCTGGCTGGGCCGCCTCGGAGTTTGGTACCCTTCGCAGAGCTTTGGGTCTAAGTGGGGGGGAATGTGGCGAGCCAGCCAGGTCCAGGGTAGGGTGCGTCGCGTGTTACTTTCATGTTTGTTAGCGAGCCTGCCGTAAGCAGGGTATACTTCTCGGAAGCGGAAAGGAAAGCGTGCGCGCGCGCTTCGGGGAAAAAGAACTGGTGTTGTTGTCGAGCGAGAACTTATTGGAGGGAGACGCGTGGAAGTGGGCAGCGGATGTGGTTGTCGAGCGAGGACTGACTTGTGAAAGGCGCGTTTTACTGTAAATTGTCGTACCCGTTCTTTGTCGTTTTGGCCATTTTAGTGTTTACCGGCCGCTAAATAAATGCGCCGGCTTTGTGGCCGTGCGCTTAACGTAGCTGTTGTACGTGTATCTTGCATCTTCTTGCGTATGTGCGCACATCACTAACCGCGGCGACTAAGCTAACCTCACAATCCTGTGATCGAGTTTGAAGGCAGGCCTGTAACTGCCGGTGGGGTTTAAAAACACAACGCAGGGTAGAAATCGGAAAGACAGAGGTAGAAAAGTTACATTATGGTATGTTCTTTATGGTGTTGTTGTTAGTGTGTGTTTAGTGTATTTCTGAAAGTTCGTTTGAGGCAGACTTGCTTTAGTAGTCTTTAGTAGATTTCTGTAGTTTTGCTATTCGTGTATAGATAGATGCTGCTGACTAACCCCGCAATGCATGCAACCCTTACCATGTACTAATTTCCTGCACTTTAACCTACCAAATCTTTCTATTCTTGCTATTATTTATGCATTGTTATTATTTATGCAGTGCTATTATTTTATGCAGTGTTCAGGACCCTGGTGAGCTTCCTACTTGCCTGGTGTGACTGCATTAGATTGATTTCTGTAGTCTTGCTGTAAGGGCCGAATTTTAGCGTTTCAGCTAAGTCTGACCACAGAGGGCACCTCACGCATGTAATCACATGACTTGTAGTATTTCATACAGCAGGTATGCCAGGTGGCCTGGCTGACGTGTCAGGCTGGTGGTTAATGCAGGCAGCATGCCACAGTGGCAAATGTTTAGTCATGCAGAGCTTTGGGTCTAAGTGGGGGGGAATGTGGCGAGCCAGCCAGGTCCAGGGTAGGGTGCGTCGCGTGTTACTTTCATGTTTGTTAGCGACCCTGCCGTAAGCAGGGTATACTTCTCGGAAGCGGAAAGGAAAGCGCGCACGCGCGCTTCGGGGAAAAAGAACTGGTGTTGTTGTCGAGCGAGAACTGATTTGAGGGAGACGCGTGAAAGTGGGCAGCTGATGTGGTTGTCGAGCGAGGACTGATTTGTGAAAGGCGCGTTTTACTGTAAGTTGTCGTACCCGTTCTTTGTCGTTTTGGCCATTTTAGTGTTTACCGGCCGCTAAATAAACGCGCCGGCTTTGTGGCCGTGCGCTTAACGTAGCTGTTGTACGTGTATCTTGCATCTTCTTGCGTATGTGCGCACATCACTAACCGCGACGACTAAGCTAACCTCACAATCCTGTGATCGAGTTTGATGGCCGGCCTGTAACTGCCGGTGGGGTTTAAAAACACAACGCAGGGTAGAAATCGGAAAGACTAAGAGGTAGAAATGTTACACTACTTACAGTTATGCATATTTCTACTTACAGTTATGCATATTTCTACTTACAGTTATGCATATTTCTACTTACAGTTATGCATATTTCTACTTACAGCTATGGCACAGAGACGGGCGGAAAGTTTCACCGTGCAGGATGTACTACAAGCAATCGATGGTAATACCAGTGAATTTGGTGATGGTGATTCTTCAAGTGATGAAGAAGACCTGAATTTTGCTGATCTTGATCTCAGTGCTGGGATTGATGGCGAATCGGAGACGGACAGTGAATCTGAATCTGATTCTGATTCTGATGATGAACCACTATCTCTTATTGCAAGCATTGCAAGAAGAAAAAACATTCAACCCACCAGATCTACACTTTACTGGTGACATCTTGATTCCATCAGTTGATGATGTGGAAACGCCATATAAATATTTCCGCAAGTTTGTAACGCTGGAAATGATAGACTTGATGGTTCAGTATAGTAGCATCTATAGTCAGCAGAAAGGGGACCGTAGAACTGACTATACGGATACTAAAGTGGTTGAAAAGTTGATTGGTAAGGTATTGCGGATGGGAATTGTCCAAATGCCCAGAAATCAGGTATATTGAGAAACTGAAAACCATTATGATCCAGTTGCAAACGCAATGAGCCGAAACCGCTTCCTTTCATTATTGGCCAGACTACACTTTGTCGACAACCTGGCCGTGACGGATGATGACAAGTTGTGGAAAATGCGGCCATGGCTCGACCTATTCAGACAACAATGCCTCAAAGTTCCACCCAAGGAACGAAACTCTATTGATGATATGATGGTACCATTTAAAGGGCGGTACAGTAGCATAAAGCAGTATATCAAAAGCAAACCTCACCCGTGGGGGTTTAAATTGTGGGCACGTTGTGGTGATAGCGGCATCATACACGACTTCGAGGTATATTAGGGTAAGGGTAAAGCACCTGGTGGTGACGTGGTTGTCAACCTTTGTGCAACACCTCCTAAACAGATGAACTATAAAATCTACGCTGACAACTTGTTCACTTCAGTTCCTCTTATGGAGGACGGATTTTAATACATGGGTACTGTCCGTGCAAATCGTGTAGAAAAGTGTGCTTTAGAAACTGAAAAACAACTTGCCAAACGTGGAGGACGTAGAACATATGATTAACGTGTTGAGAATGACAGCAATATTGTTTGTGTCTGATGGCTCGACACGAAGGCGGTTACAATCGTGTCCACCATTGCTGGTCTTGAACCAATGGATAATGGCCGTCGGTGGGACAAAACTAAGAAAGATTATGTAAATGTTGATAGGCCGTTTGTAATCAAGCATTATAATGCACACATGAGAAGCGTTGATCTTATTGATTCGTGTGTAGCATGATAAAATATCATAATGAGATCCCGCCGAATGAAAATGTCAAAATACAGTTCTAATGACTTTGCAATTAAATTCAGCTATTTTCACTCGTGTAATACCGTCGAAGGCAGAGAAGTAAATATACATGAATAAGCTATTGTTCTATTTTGGGAAGACAGGCTAACTGTGTAAAGTTATGAACCTTGACTAGACAGTAGTAGAATTAGCCAATTGCAGACAGTAACGTAGACCACAAACAATAGGTAGGCGTGTCTACCAATGTGGGTATATAACCGTGTGTTCGACTAGAGAGAGAGATCGGAGAGAGAGTCAGACAGAGACATTGTAAGATATACGAGATTGGTTAGAGCCGGCTATGAGACGGCAATAACCTCTTAAGTTGTGATGTTACTCGCGCACATCCACTGTACGCGTTTCCCCCGCTATGGGCTTATACATAGTTAATGCAGTACAATTAAAGAGAATAACTGGATACGTATATCATAGTGTTATGTTCTTTATAACCTGTATTTAATAGACGTTAGCAAAGGGTGTAATACAACACCCTCACGCGTAACCACTAATACGATTACGGGTAGTAATAGACTTCCCTATACTGGTGCCTGGCCAACGCGTATATTTTGCTAAGCATCTTTTTACGTGAGAGAAATGTTGTGTTCTTGTTGTTGATGTTGCAGTAATTACTATGTGTCTAACAAATGTGTTTCTTTTTACACCGAGTGGTACCTGTCACACCAGCGACCGTTCATTTGTGAGTGATCGAACGTGTTTGAACATCAGCGAGCACAGTGTGTTTCACCACCGCACCATCGCAGACATGTATCTGTAAGTACATCGTAATTCTTATAAATAGCTACGGTATTCATGTCTGCATATTTCTGTATTTTTCATGCGATTGCTGATGCATATTTTGACGGAGCGTATGCCGTATAATATATGATATCAAGCCTTTATTAATTTTACTGATCACGCCGCTGTCTATACTGCCTGTCGGCCTCTGTCAAAATTTCCTTTCATTCTCATTCGTTCTCCTCCTTTGTCTCACCATACCATTGTGTTCGTCATGGCAAACCCCCCTCGTCAGCCAGTTAAAGACCCACTGCTTACGCATTCATCCCTTCTGTCTGACATTAATATTGATCGTCAAGTGGAATTCGTTTCCTCCGAAGACGATAAAGTGACCTTCCCAACAAACAGTATGAAACAATTAGTTAAAGAGGTGCAGTTTAATGTTGCTGGGAAATTATCCAACATTTAATGGTCGCGATAATAGTCCGGTCTCTTTTGGAGAGTGGCTGAAATCTCTTAACCGATTATTACTTATATTAGATGAAGCAACCGACAAAGGTCGCGTTCGTATTGCGCTGCGTTTACTCAGTGATGAGCACGCTAGTTACGCTGCGGGAATTTTTTACCACGTGCCCGGCAATAGAATGGGTACACTTTATCCAAATTTTACGCCAGCGCTATACGGATTCCCCGTGGCTTTGCAGAAGTTTAAGAAAGCTAAACAGCACGCGTCTGAATCCGTACAAGCTTTCACCAAACGCTTGGAGAACCATGCACAAATCTCGTTATTACAGAGACAGATACGGTTCATAATACGCGACTCATTGAACAACTTATAGAGGGAATTTTATGTGATCGTTTAAAGCGTACGTTATTTCGGCAGAAGCCATCATCATTTCTTAAAGCTGTGCAGCTAGCGAATGCGGAGTGCATTGGATTTGGAGGTGCGGCTACGCTCACACAAGCCTGAAATTTCAGAGGTTTCACAAACTACGGCAACTAATGCACAGACTATACAACAGCAGATAACGAATTTGAGACAAATCGTAGCCGATTTATCCCAAACACGCAGGGCTGAGGTTGCAGCTGACAATGTAAATGCGCGCAGGCCTAATAGCGCACGCCGGTCAATCCCGCCTCAACCGCCACGCCATAATACACGTATGTCTAACGCACGACAATTTGACCGTTTGCCTTTGTCTTATAAATCATCTCCACTGCCATCTAACCCCTACCGCTCCGTGCTTCAAGGCACGCAAAACTCGTTCCCATCACGAGCCGTCCGATATTCTCAGACACCTACCCCACAATTACGCCTGCCATCGCTCACTCTACCATCAAACACGCGTTATTTATTTACGCCAGACAATCGCCCTATCTGTGCTTTGTGTAGCCAATCCGGCCATATGTGGAGAAATTGCCATCTCCAGCAGCGGCGTCCGGCTTCGTATAACCCGCGGGTAAACGAGAACGCTACGTTCATGCAGAGACGTTGAAAGTAGCGTCAATAGATAAGACTCACAACGTCACCCATGTATCACCTCCACCTGCCTGCTTGCACTGTGAAAATTGGAGGGGTTTCTGTAAACGCTTTATTAGATAGTGGTTCCCCTGTGTCTCTAATGAATCATATTCTATGGGATGAATTGAAAGAGCGTTTACAAAATGGTTTCTCTCAGGGTAGTACGCAAATTTTAAACTCCGCCAGCGGTCACCACTTGTGTTTTGGGTCGCATAAATTTACCCGTACAAATTGCTAACCACTGTTTTTCAGGCATTCTATATCGTTCATAATTTCACACATGCAGCATTTCTTGGTTTTAATTTCATGACGCGACATCGTGCTAATTTAGATTGCGCAAGTAATCTATTAATGATTAATGATACGACTGTCCGTATGGGAACTTATGCAACGATTTCATGTGCACGTGTTACACTTTCAAAAACCATTGTTTTGCCTCCAAAAGCTACGTGTACTGCCCACTGTCTTCCCGTATTGTTTGCCGGTTCCCATAATGAGTCAGCTAGGCCCAACCAGCTGCGCACTGTTCCTTTGTATAACCCGCAATTGCACCCGCAGCACCTCGTGAGTGGTACAACCCTCCACCTGAGTATAGCTTCAATCGTGACACCCACTCCCCCTCCTATGCGGTCGAGGCCACCCAGTACACGCACCCACTCACCCACTCACCCGCACATCAATTATCCAAGCCGTCAAGGTTTCACTTCACGCTCAAATTTCACACACCGTCAGTCGTCAACACACTTCACCCATGCCCAAGCATCAAGCACTTGGCATAATCTCTCTTACACACAATCCCGCGGACGCACACATAATTCGCACGCTATATGCAAGCCGATATTGTCTATTTGCTTCCCCACCACATTCGCGCCTATTGTCAGCACGAAACCACTTGTCTCGCCTACGCAACCTATGTTTGTTTCCCACGCAGCAATGTCTCAAACACCTTCGCAGCGCACGCTCATTAATTCACCGCTAACATGTACTAATAATGCCACAGCTGTGTCTCTTGAGTGTACTGAAGCCTCTCCACCCCGTGTAGAACACAATCCGCATGTCAATACCTGTAACACCTCTCGTTTATCTTGGACGCAACCTATGTACTTTTTCCACGCTGCAGAATCTCAAGCACCTTCTCCGCGAACCTGCATTACATCATCTAGCATATGCACAAATAGCACCCCAGCTGCCACTCTCTCCCCTCGTGTAGAATATAGTGTAGTCAATACGGTTCACATTGCACGCACACCCTCCCTGCCACTTTCAACCCCTTCTGCCGTTTCGCAGGGCCAGCCTAATAATTACCCTGTTGTCTTAGTCAACACGCACAGACCCGCATACACGCAGGCTGTGAGCGCGCAGGGTAAACTGGTCCACAATGCTCAGAGCAGCTGGGAGTTGGAGACAATAGCGCCTCATTACCGCCTAACGAGCTCGCACACAGCGCTATCAGTGCAGCAACAGTTACTGAGGACAAGATTCTTAAGTGTTTAAACTTGCAACATCTCAGCCGTCTACAACTTACAGAAATCCGCTCTCTCATTACACACAATACACTTGTTCGCAATTAAAAATGGTGACCTGGGACAGGGTACACACTTAGCGACTATAGCTATCGATACACAAGGCCACACACCCATAGCACAGAAAGCATATCGCACACCACTGCTACAACGCGAGGCATTGCAAACACACATAGATAGACTGTTACAAGCTGGAGTGATTACAAAGGGCGAGAGCCAATGGTCAAGTCCAGTGTTCATAGTTAAGAAAAAACAGGATTCAAATGGGAGATTGGTTGTATACTATAGACAACTTAATCGGGTAACTAAGACCATTGTCTACCCCCTCCCGAGAATAGAGGATATACTGGCATCACTTGGTAACGCTAAGTGCTACACCACGTTAGATTTGAAAAGTGGTTACTTTCAAATACCTATGGATCAAACCGACAAACACAAAAATCTGTATAATTACCCATAATTCAAGCTATATATTCCAAAAACTTCCTTTTGGTTTTAAAAAATTCGCCTAGCGTCTTTCAAAAATTATTAAATAAAGTTCTGACAGGGCTTCATAACACGTGCGCCATCCCATATATCGATGACATAATAATCTACTTGCCAACTTTTGCGCAACACATACGAGACATAAAAACGGTGTTCGATCGCTTGCATATGGCACGTTTAAAATTAAATCCTAGTAAGTGCGTTTTTCTTAAAGAAACCGTTCTTTATCTAGGCCACACGATCTCCTCACCGGCGTTTCCCCAGACCCAGAAAAGATAACAGCAATACAAAATTTAAAACCGTCAAGGACAGTTAAACAGATCCGCTTATTTCTTGGCTTGGCGTCATATTATCGTTCCCATATACAAGATTTCGCACGAATCGCTGCGCCGTTGGTAAAGTTGACAAAGAAGCATGTTCGCTATGTCTGGGACAATGACGCACAAGCCACCTTTGTTGCACTCAAGCACGCTTTGTCTCACTCACCCGTCCTGGCATATCCCAATATCCGAGAACCGTATACGTTATGTACCGGTGCCAGCTCTTACGCAGTTGGAGCTGTATTATCACAGTATGATTCTAATGGCAACAAAATAATCATTCACTATAGAAGTCACCAGTTGTCACCATCACAGTGTCGTTGGCCAGTGGTTGAACGCGAGGGATACGCCATTATTTACGCATTACAGAAGTGCCGCCATTACTTGATCGGAGCTTCCGTACGTGTATTAACCTATCATTTACCTCTTCATTTTCTATTAACGTCGCCAAATTTAAAAAATCCCTGTCTTTTACGCTGAGCAGTGATAATTTGTGAATATAATCCTACAATTATTTACATGGCAGGGAAACTCAATGCGAACGCAGACCTTCTATCGAGACTCACACAAAGCGACAACGAAGACACTGTGTGTGCAATCGATAGTTTAATCCCATTGCCATTTCAGACTAACCCCATTTCAGATTTAACCACAGAACAACAGCAGTGCAGTCAACAAGCAATACAGTAGAACGAGGACGCAACGCCATCTGTTGTCACAGAAAGCAGCGGCAACCGCTATGAAAATAAAAACGAGAAACACCAACCGCAAGGAGCGCCATCTGTTGTCACAGGATGCCGCGGCGAGCGCTATAAGAATACAAATCAGAAACACCAACCGCTAGGAGCGCCATCTGTTGTGACAGAACGCAGCGGCAAAGATTGTCAAAATAAAAGCGAGCTAAGCAAACCAGACACCACGCAACACCGCATGCACTCAGCTGATTGTATAACAAGCCTACCAACATACTCGACAGCCGCTCGACAGGACAATGGCCCTTTGTCTACGGATCTCATTCAACCAGCTGCAAGCCACCAGCCATCCCACATAGCCGTTATCCAAGCAACAACCTTGCTGGCATTACAAGATATTATACAAAGGCAATATGACGACGTGCGCCTTTACAAAATACGAGCAGCCATTACAGCGGAAACAACGACTTTTAAGGATCTTAAGTTACTGTCTACATATACTATATCAGAGGACGATCTACTACAACACATAACAGAACCGACAGCGACGAGTGAGCCAAGCCTGCAACTCGTGGTGCCGGAATGCTATGAGTCGATTATTATATCCTACCATCAGGACAACGTACATAGCGCACACTTGGGCTTCGCTAAAACGTACGCTAAGATTAAATGGAGATATTTTTGGCCGAAAATGTATTCAACCATTAACGACTATGTACGTAGTTGTATTATTTGTAAAGCTCGCAAGCTGTTTGTCAAGTCACCTTTAGCAGCCGCCCCCATTCCCACATTCCCCTTTGAGGTGTTGGCAGTAGATACATGCGAGTATCCGCTAACATCGCGCGGAAATCGATACGTCGTGCACTTCCATGATCTCTTCAGTTCTTGGCCGGAAGTTTTTGTAACGAAGGACAAGAAAGCGCAAACAATTGCCGACCTCTTAACGAAATCATTCCTAGACATTCATGTCCAAGGATCTTGCTTTCGGACAACGGGGCAGAATTTTGCAATAAGATTATGCATAAAATTACTAATCATTTTCAAATCAAGGCTGTCACGTGCGCCCCCTACCATCCCGCCTCCAATGGCGCCAACGAGCATTTTCACAGCTTTAAACCAAATGATTTCACATTTTGTATCCAGGCAACAGGAAAGCTGGGAGTTTGTAATTCCACCTTTATTAGCCGCGTATCGTGCATCAATTCACTCTACTTCATTTCATAGTCCATTTTTTCTCTTATATGGTAGAGAACCGGTTTTACCAATGGATAATCTGTTATTACCCAGACGCAAATGTTATGATGAAGAACCCGTTTCGCAAACAGAGATTCCACCACGCATATGCGCACATGCGCATAGCAACACAGGAGATGAGAAGCCACAACAAGAAGCTCTACGATAAAAGAGCAAGGCTTCAAGACTTTAAAGTGGGAGACCCAGTTTTCTATCATGATCCAGTACTGAAGCCCGCGACGACACACAAGCTAAATAGCCCGTGGAAATCCCATTATACTGTAATTGAAATTATAACGCCAAAGAAATGCTTATTGCAACACGAAAACACGCAGCGTCGAGTTACCGCACATGTTGATAATATGCGTGCCACGTACCCATGGTTACGATGGGACCAACCACGAAGTGAGGTCACTACGAGACCCACCACTCAAGCCACAACGGAAGACACAACTAAAGCCACAACTGAAGCCCGAAAGGAAGCCACACCTACCACTGGTCCATCCACAAAGCCTACAAGGAGGCAGCCACCGCGACAAGCAACGCTTGCGTACCCTATGATGAGGGACTCCTACAAATCCGATGATGACTCGGATTCTGAGAATGAAGCCATTCAACCAAGACAAAGGGCTTCCTCAGATAGTAGCTATAGCGAGAGTGATCTTTTACCATTAGCAAGGTTAATACCAGCGCAGTTGCACAACCCATCTACTTCAACCGCCCACGCGAAGTCCTTTGATCAAGGACTTCAAGAGTAGGAAGGAAGCCAAGCAACAAGCAACAAACAATGAGATCAAAAGGCGTGCACACCTGAGATTTCATTGCCAACCATGCTACCCATAAGGATACTTATTTCTATTTCTATTGATACACATGAGGAGATCTACGCATATGCCAACCACAATGGCTCGATTAGGACTAATGTGGTATACTTAAATAACTAATTGCTTTCATTGTTTTCAGGTATTAGGTGAAGGACCCTAGGCCCTAATGCCCCATGTCGTATAGCTGCTACAATATACTGCGTGGTTAAACACATCAAACTTCTGATAACCTGTTGCCTTTCAGTCGCGCGCGCAGAGCCAGGTGAAGGTTGTTTGACATCGCTAAGTATAAGCAGACGTCAGCTAAATAATGTTTTATTTCATTACAGATATGGACTGTGTTGCGACTCTGGTTCTCGCAGTGACGTTAATAAGAGGAGAAGTGTTTGTACCTAAAGGAACGCTCGCAATAACTCGAGTAGCTGGACAATAGTATCTACGCTACACTTATCACCTGTGAAGAATTATATGAGGGGGATAGATAATCAGATTGAATATTTATTCAATCAACGCACGGAACGTTCACCTCCCGCTGCTGCCCGTCCCCTATTAACAGTGATGGTGCTCGCATGTCAACACGAAATGGACCCACATTTAGAGGGGTACTTAGAAAGTGGTTACACCCGAATGTCACAACAACATCGACACCACTATGGCTGAACAACACGGCACGAATACAACAACAACAACAAATAGACGAAAACAACAATGAATTTCGTGAGATTATAAGTTTTTATGAAAAAAACATGCAGCTGATTTTAGAACACGCTATCACTGTAATAATGATCTCCTTCTTACTCGTTCGTTACCCGTGATCGTTAGGGTTCTGCGTATGTTATTAGAGATACCGCTGCTCTGTCCATACATAAATTACTCAACAATAAAGTTACGTGTTTAAAGCACAAACATCTTTACTGCACATATTACGATAACGTGGACGCCCCTTGTACTAGGCATCCCGTGAACAGAAAGGTACGCGACACAACATACACTTACATATCAAACGGTGAGGTAGGTAGCGGGTGCAGCAACCGTACAGAAATGTAGACGTGTCTCGACTCGATTGCAAACTAGTAGCCAGCGGTAATTTCATGGAATGCACTTTAAATACTGACGCCATCGTCATTGTTTTAGCCAACGCGCTCCCATTGGTCGAGGCATCTCGAGTGACCGCTGGTCAGGCGTGTCAACGCACGCGTGCTCCCAGTGGCTGGCTTGGGGCGTTGGCCACGCCCCTTGACCCACGTGCGTCTCCTAAGAACAAAGAGCTTTGTTCCTACCATTCTAATTCATCCTTATTATTACTATTATTATTATTATTATACTTATAATTATTTCTGTATTATATCACCGTCTATCCGAGAGCATTGAGGGATTAACGTCTATGTTCTCCACTACGAGACATCGCTTCAAGCGATCATTATTACCTTATCATTATAGGCCGTTTTCAAAAAGCATTGTATGGCATAGCGACAGAGGATGATTTAAACGACTTGCACGCTAGATTATCTGGCTTCGAGATTAAGCAAAGGGGCATTTCAACATGCCATAGAACATTGACTGACTGTTTTTAATCTTACAAAGACACAGGTTAAGCCAGGGAGTCTATAATAGGGAGAGGCAGGGCTCGAATTAAGCGACGAGAAGGGCTTTTTTTAGGCAATTTTTTTAGGGCATGTGAGAAATCGCCTTGAATTTTCTCTAAAATAGAAGGGCACAGAGGCAATTTTAAAAGGTACCAAGGCAACTCTCAAAATTTGAGAAGAATACTGGCGGCAACTATATACAGTCAGTTTCACATACAACTTTTCACGACAGCTACAGACAGGGCGAGCTGTTGTGTTCCCGTATATATAGAATACAGATGTACTTATATATTTTGTATCTTATTCCTATATCTATGGTGTTCAGCATAATCTGTTATACACTACGCCTTTCTCTTGTCGCCACCGATATATACACTATAACATGGTGTATGGAATTGACCAGTAGTAGAAAGTTATTTAGCTGTTGATGCAGCCTTCTACCGCCTCTATGCAATGAATTAGAGAAATAATTGATCAAAACCTGGAATTATAAAAAGATAGAAAAATGTCTCTCAAACGTCAGCGTCACAGCATGAGCGCCCCGTGTAGCCAGCCAGACGGCGCAATTAAGCTACCACGTCGGTTTTCTCGCCGCGTTATTCTTAGTTCGACGTATACGTAATTATATAATATATATATATATATATATATATAATATATATATACTCGCTGGCGTACCCGCTACGCTGGGAAAATCGTGCTACTAATTCCTACTACTAATATTGGACACAAAGGATACATTGGGATAAAAATCGACAATATAACATTGCACACAATATCATATTTAGA
>NW_014577739.1:0-10720 GCF_000485595.1 Priapulus caudatus | reverse complement strand
AAATTTGAGAAGGGCACAAGGCACTTTGTAAAATAAAGGAAAACTCAACAAATTAGTACATCAACATCATCTTGTTTTTAATGTACAAAACAACATGCCACCATGGAAGCTTACATCGTAACACCGACCCCTGTACCCCCCTCTGCTAATGGAAGTACAGTAACAAGAAATTTTACATGCCCGCTATCAGGAGCGAATAATTATCCGATGCTGTTATTATTCCCTTCTGCGACTATCGATTTTTAGCTCATCATTGCAAACTACAGCACGCACGCGCCAGTGTTACGTTGATTCGACTAAAAACGAAACTAGGGCAGTAGATTAAAGGGCACCGACGGCAATTACACAAAAGGGCAAGGCAGGTGATTGCCGTCGGTCGGTTGGATTTTCTTTCAGGGGCAGTACGGCGATTGATAGGGGCACCGACAGCAATTGCCGTCGGTTAATTCGAGCCCTGGTGAGGTATGTGTGAGGGTGAGGGTGTGTGTGATGAGGGTGTGTGTGGTTGAGGGTGTGTGTGGTTGAAGGTGAGGGTGTGTGTGGGTGAGGTATGTGTGAGGGTGAAGGTGTGTGTGATGAGGGTGTGTGTGGTTGAGGGTGTGTGTGGTTGAAGGTGAGGGTGTGTGTGGGTGAGGGTCGTCAGTTAATTCGAGCCCTGGGGGAGGTGCCACTCGGTATATTTTCCTATGTAATCATTTATGCAGTGGTGCCCATAGTGGTCGGTTGTGCAAACTACAATACTACTGTATTATTTAACCCAAGATACTAACAGTATAAAACATCTGGCTTGCTGTATTATATCTGACATTTCTTTTATGTGCTTTAGTACAATAAATAAGAGTTTGAATTAGTACTGCTACTGATGTTTTTTTTCATCAATCTGACACTTATACTTAAGTACTATGTACACAGAATGTTCATAGATGCATGATTTTCAGAATTTTTTTTGTTTCTTAGTCGCTGTGATGCTGCTTTCTCAGCTTTTAAATCGCGGTTGTTGTTAAACTTGATTATTGCATGTAATCTAATGGTCAAATAAATATCACATATCATTTTCACAGTTTGGTCACAGAGGTCATCCTGGACACCAATCTGCTTACACAATAGACTGCTAAGCCGCCGCTTGATACCTGTCAGATGAGCCACACCAGCAATCTTGTTCAAGCATTTTCACATTTAACCATTATCTCCACCATCTTGGGACTAGGAAATACCAAGCCCCCAGTACAATCTGATCTCACTTCACACAGCGCCTTGTAATGGATGAATGTTTGCTCAGGTGTGTTCATATAATGGTGACCTAAGTGTTGATATGCAGTCATTATTACACTCTGTATGCCTGGTTCCCTATTTCTTCATAACATATCCACTAATATATTGAAGGACATTTTGTGTGGGTAATGAAGACATAACATCACTGATACCCGCAATCAGTAAGGTTCACTCTGTCTGTTTGTCCAGTGGTGAACGGGTCCATACCTATGTGTCCCGGTAACGCTATGTGTCCCGCGGTACCTATGTGTCCCGGTACCTATGTTTCCCAGTACCTATGTGTCCCGGTACCAATGTGTCCCGGTACCTATGTGTCCCAGTACTCAGGTACCTATGTTTCCCGGTACCTATGTGTCCCGGTACCTATGCGTCCCGGTACCTATGTGTCCCAGTACCCAGGTACCTAAATGTGTCCCGGTACCTATGTTTCCCGGTACCTATGTTCCTATTAAAAGGGGTACTATTTAAAATCATGAGAGAATAAAACTATGCTCAGTATGTCTCCCTTAAAATGTCTTTTAATACAAATAAAATAATACTGAATTACAGCACTAACCCTTTAAATACAGGATTCAAAATTCTTTTAACACAAACGAAAACAATTCTGAATTAATCTCAAAATTAATCGCATTCATTATAATATATTAAAATATATGGAAGTCATGGAAAAAAACGATAATGGAAAATTGAACATTTATAATGATATATAGAATATCAACGAATGTGATATTTTGTCCAGTCTTCTAAATGACTGTACCTGTACTGGGGACACATAGGTACCGGGACACATAGGTACCCGGGACGCATAGATACCTAGGACACGAGGTACCGGGACACATAGGTACCTGGGTACTGGGACACATAGGTACCGGGACACATAGGTACCTGGGTACTGAGACACATAGGTACCGGAACACATAGGTACCTGGGTGCTGGGACACATAGGTACCTGAGTGCTGGGACACATAGGCACCGGGACACATAAGTACCAGGACACATAGAGGTGACGCCGTTTTGCTAGCATCAGACAACTGGGAAAATGTCAGAAGAACAATGTCTTGGTCTGCAAAGCAATTGAAATTCTTTGCCAGTTTCAGCGCAGCATTGACCATGCATTGTTTATATGCATAACCAAACTGTTCTGGTGTAGGATTGTCACGGCATCCGCCAGCTTGTCTGACAACTGAAAACAAGTTTGCCAAGCAAACTTGATTCAATCGGTTTGTGAGCAGAAATTTCAGTCCGTCTTTTGATAAGTCCTCCCAAAGCTGTAGTAATGCAGACAATGACAGCTGCCATCCCTTCAGAAAATAGAGTTCAGATTTCGCCCCAAAAAGAACAACGTTGTTGAACCATGAAATACATTCAGTCAGAAATGTAACATGCACTGATTTATTTGACATGGCAGCGCGATGTGGTTTCACTTGGTCTTTCAGTTTTCCAGAATTGAAACAGTCTAATATTTTGTCCATTTTGGCAATGAAAAGTGCAGTAGCTTCAGCTTCCTTGGGTAAGGCACCGAGAGAAATGTAGGTCATGATACCTGCAGATACAGAATGGCTGGAATTTGGGTTGCAAGACACACTCTCATCTGGAGAAGCTTGTTACTCTCATATGTTTAACAGACAATTTGGGGCACATTGTGATTGATAGACCCGAATCTCTGTCAAAAAACTGTTTGATGTATTGCTACCTCACTATTTCATTGTTGACTTTGAAAGTGTATTTCTAACAGTGATAGCTAACAGGCAGGCGAATTCTTGATACGAATAAAGCAGCGCGCAAACTTTTCAAAGCACACACATACAGTGGCATCAAATACTAATATACGTAAACATCGCAATAGCAGCAATAGCTGGTCTGTACTACTGTTGCGCTCCTGCTCATTCTTCGTCCCCGTTTGTGTCAAACACGAGCAAATGCTATACCCATCCATACCATTGTCCAGCCCACAGTTCAATCTATGTTACAGCCCGTATCCCCTGCGACCCCCTTCCTTCCGCCACGTCTATACCCATCAATCCAGGGGGGGGAATCAGTGTAATCATAATATAATAAGCATGGTAAAAAACGGTAACATTTACATGACAGCACAACCCAACGTAGAACCCCTGGAACATAATAGTAATATGGTGTAAATAAGAAAAAGTTATTGTAACAGCATGTACGAATGGGTTGCACTTCTCATTTCAAAGCCTCTTGATAAAACAATGCAGTCGTAACCACAGGCACTTGAAGCGTTTCAACTGTAAACACACGCCACCGCCATCAGCGCACACTGACACATAAATATATCCTGGTTGTGCTCTGTTTTAGTACCGGTTTCGGTTTCACAATATACCAGCAGCCGGATGAGATGAGGGAATCGATTTTTCTCTCTGTGGCAGCACTGTACAGTCAGTGCTGACAATGTGTGAAGATTGACAAATTGAGGGGTTTTTCACGGATTTTTCGGCGAGTTTGACGGTTTGGCAGGTTTTTTTCAGCTACGAACACTCCCCGGGTATAAGAGATGGCCCTGTGAAAATTGCATCCAGATCGCTTGGGCGGTTTGGCCGCCTATAGGGAAGATACATACATAGATACATACATACGAACTCAAATATATATTAGATGGCAGCGCGATGTGGTTTCACTTGGTCTTTCAGTTTTCCAGAATTGAAACAGTCTAATATTTTGTCCATTTTGGCAATGAAAAGTGCAGTAGCTTCAGCTTCCTTGGGTAAGGCACCGAGAGAAATGTAGGTCATGATACCTGCAGATACAGAATGGCTGAGAATTTGGGTTGCAAGACACACTCTCATCTTGGAGAAGCTTGTTACTCTCATATGTTTAACAGACAATTTGGGGCACATTGTGATTGATAGACCCGAATCTCTGTCAAAAAACTGTTTGATGTATTGCTACCTCACTATTTCATTGTTGACTTTGAAAGTGTATTTCTAACAGTGATAGCTAACAGCAGGCGAATTCTTGATACGAATAAAGCAGCGCGCAAAACTTTTCAAAGCACACACATACAGTGGCATCAAATACTAATATACGTAAACATCGCAATAGCAGCAATAGCTGTTCTGTACTACTGTTGCGCTCCTGCTCATCTTCGTCCCCGTTTTTGTCCAACACGAGCAAATGCTATACCCATCCATACCATTGTCCAGCCCACAGTTCAATCTATGTTACAGCCCGTATCCCCCGCGACCCCCTTCCTTCCGCCACGTCTATACCCATCAATCCAGCAAGATAAAGTAGATAATAAAATGCGCGAAAGAACACGCGCTCACCACTTGCAAGTGGTGATAATAACGATCCAATTGAAATAAAAACGCTGTCGCGTACTAAGAATTATGTTAAGAAGTATGCAGACTAGAATACGCCGTAGTTGTTAAAGACAATGATGTACATGCGACGTATTGTGTCACTATGTAGTTAACAAACACATGTTTGTATCACGCACCACTGTATGTACACTATCTGTTTCACGATATTACACTGTATGTTTCACTAGATATGTTACACAGTATGTTTCATGTGTGGCGCACTTTATGTTACACCATGTTTAGCACAATATTTGCTACGTTGCATCCATACGACGCACTAACTCACGTATTTTAAATGCATATATATATACGTTTGTTGTTTTAAGCACTCTATTGTCAAGTGGCACTAACCAATGCTGTATTTACGTAATGCGTAAGATAACACAGTATGCTAACCAACCATCTTTTGAGCACCTCCAGCCGTCATCATCAACATCATCAAAATGAACACCTATCCGGCCGAGGACTGTTACTATAGCGACGACGACGGCGGCATGGTGCTCATCACATCATGGTATGCGAACGAAGAAGAGGACGTCCACCAGGGAAAAGCGACAGACGACCAACGCGTCCACGAGGGAGAACCGCCACTTAAGCGCAAGTGCGTCAAAGGGAGGACCCCTGAGCCACTATAAGTGGCACCACCACAAAAGGTGCCAACGCACCCCGTCAACACCATTGACTGGGGCACTGCAGCAGTAGGCACACAAACGCACTACGCCAACGGGGCACCTCCATCGCCGAGGCCTCGCCTCATTTACGGCAGCCACGAGGGGGAAACCATGTACACTGACTAGACGTCATTTTTTAAAGATATGATGAAGTTCCGCCGACTCAATCCTGGGTTTACGGTGGTACACCACAGCGACGAGGCATGTGCCATACAAATCGTACCAATAGACCATGATCCGCTATTGGGCGTCGCACTCGAGGACCAGTAGGATGACCACCACGGCAACGACCTCCACGGCAACGACTCCCACGGCGACGAACCCCACGGCGAAGACCACCACGGCGACGACCACCACGGCGACGACCACGACGACGGCGGCTACAAAGCCAGATTATTTTAAAATTGTTTCAACAAAAAAATATATATATATAAACATAAAATAAAATAAAGAGCTCTTTCCTTAGTTAAGGCCAACTTAGTTAAGATAGTTAAAGGAATTTATATGGGTGATAGGAGCACTGAATAAAACCAAATACAAAAAAAATATAACATAACATAAAATAGAAATAAAAAATAAAATTAATCCCCTTCGGACACAATGTGTACAATCGTACACATATATATTGTCACCCCTACCCATTTATAGTAAGAGATGGCATGTTTGAGTCACACACTGTACAACTGTAGCCAGTGTGTAGTGTTCATCGAGACATGCTGTCACCAGCTGGGTTTCATCTGAAGCAGATCATGAAATTTTTCAAGATGTCTGCCCCCATGGATGCACCACGCCGTGGTAAGTACAACAAATCATCCAAATTTTTCCTGTAACCTACGCAGATATGAAAAACCAGACTCATTCATTTGATAGTATATATATTGAAGATTTAAAACGATCTGATGCAAGCTTTAAATTGTGTAAGCTTTTGGCTAGAGAATTTTTGCAAAATGCGTGTGCACAATTGTACATAGTTTGACTGATGTCCAGAAATTATTATTGCACAATTGTACACACTGTGACTGGTCTCCAAAAATTATCGTTACACAAAATGTGTGCAATCATAGTAATTAATCTATGTTGATTTATGTTGCAGGATTAAGGCCACGATACAATGTCAACGAGGTTCTAGCCCACCTGGATGGCTCCGATCTTGATATATCAGATGAAGATGGCCTATCTGATGATGAGGCTTTTGATGTGGCACAACATGAGAGTGAAGAGGAGGATAACAGGGAATCTGATGATTCAGATTCTGTTTCCGATGCTGAGGAGCCACAACCCAGGGGTACCGCCAGCAAATCCAATAGAAAGGAAAAAATAACATGGAAAGCCTCGGCATTTGTTCCTCCCACTGACATAGAATGGTGTTATAACATTCTCCCAGACAATGAGGCTTCAACACTGACACCATTAAAATACCTACTGCGGTACTTTCCAGCCAAACTTTTTGAAACCATTGCGAACGAAACAAATGTGTATAGTTTAGATAGAACTGGTACTTCTGTCAAAACAACTGAATCAGAAGTTAGGAAGTTCTTTGGTGCTAGTATCATACGACACGAGCCATACAGCCATTGACACGAATACCAGGTCTTGCAGACAGTTTGCCTGTAAACAGGTATGAATTAAGACTAAAAATATTACTGTATACTTTTAAAGATTGAAGCATCTGAACTTTTAAATTTTGTTATCACAAAATAGCCTTCTTTACCCTTGGTGAGCTCTTTAACAGATTTGTGCATATTCTATTGCAGGTATTTCAAGCTTCGAACAAACCTTCATGCAGTAGCTAGTCGTAATTCTCCACCTGATAACACCAATAAATTCTGGAAAATTGAGCCCCTCATAGATGCTGTACGAAAAAGGTGCCAACAGCTGCCATGGGAAGAGTAGAGTAGTGTTGATAAACAAATAGTACCGTTCACTGGACGTATGCCTGCTAAACAGTTTGTTAAAAGGAAACCAAATCCTGAAAGCTTTAAAAACTTTGTCATATGTGGCAAATCAGGAAAAGCATACGACTTCGAGCTGTACCAAAGTTCAGGAACAGGTATTGCAGAAAAACAAAAACAAATAGGTTTAGGTGGGTCAGTTGTGATGAGACTCACAGAATCAATTCCAAAAGATGGAAACTTCAAAGTATGTTTTGACAACTACTAAGTAGGTACTACTAGGTAAGTTTCATAAACATAAAAATGCCAGTGGTTAAAAAGTTATTGGTTACTTTGGTTCTTCAAGAATGTAGTAATTCAATTTCCATTGTCCATTTCAGAGCCAAAACTAAGGATCTTCACTTGCCAGCCTATCAAACTGTTGTCAAGATCTCTCACACCCATAACCACATGATTGGTTGTGCCGATACACTGAAGCACAGAGACGTCAGCAAGGAGACGGTTGAGAAATTCAAAGACCTGTTCTCTAAAGGCCATTCACCTGCATCAACTTTGAAGACACAATCTGGATCTGCAACTGCAGTATGACCAAGATTATGTGTATGAAGCTGCTGACCGTGCAGTGTCCAGACATACAATTCTGTCACAGGTGAGAATTTCTCTCTCAGGAGAGGTTTTATTGTGTTGTACACGCAATAACGTTTTATAGGATTATGGTAGGATCACCAAATTCATACAGAGCTACATCAGGTCAAGTTCGAATATTGGTCACATTTACTAAGGTCAAAGGTCAAAAGGTCAATGTACTTTCCATAATAAGCACTGTACATAATATGTTGTACACACAATAGCTTTTAATAGGTTTGAGGTAAGATCAACAAATTCATACTAGAGGTACATCACATGAAGACTCAGGTCAAGTTCAAATATTGGTCAAATTGAAAAAGGTCAAAGGTCAAAAGGTTAATGAAATTTCCATGATAAGTACTGTACATAATATGTTGTACACACAATAGCTTTCAATAGTTTTGAGGTAGAATCACCGAATTCATACCACAGCTGCATTTCTTGAAGGCTCAGGTCAGGATCGAATAAGGGTCAAATTTGACAAAGGTCAAAGGTCAATGAACTTTCCACGAACAGCTCTATGTTACAATGTACACTATGTTCTACATGTTAAAATAACTTGTACTTTTAGGGACGATTGCCCAATTCATACCAGAGGTCCATAGGCCTATCCGTTAAAGACCTACTGCGAGAACCAAGAAGAACATCCTGAACTGCAGAGTACCTCAAATAGCATTGTTTTGATATGCGTTTTCTGTAACATCGCGATACGCAGACAAGATCTTTTAGCATTGTGGAACAAATTTGATCTCATCATTTACAGGTCAAAGGTCAAAAAATTTAATATAACACATTGGTAGACAATTTCATGGCATTGCCAATTTAAGAATTTATCTATAAACATGATAAAAGAGATTTTGAATTAATAGTCGAATGTAGGTCTATTTTTAAATAAATCCTCATTGTAATGCTTGCCGTTGCCTATCATTGTAAAATTCTTATTGGTCCTCTCAGTCATGCGTATGTCTGAATTATATGTTGTAGTAGGAAGATGTGATTTAGTATCCTAAAACGTTTAGCATGATTAGTCACCATTTATACATTTTTATATTCCAGGTTGTACCGGAAGATCTCCAACAAGGCCTATGGTGCTGCAAGTGGCACGAAAATGTGGAGTGACCTCGACGCTGCCATTGCAGAGTACAACAGTGAGGTGGGTGAAGTCTGTGCCAAGATCGATCAGGTCAACAACAAGATCGCCATCGCTCTATGTTCTGCGCTCATGAAACGCTGCAGTCAGAAGCATGAATATAGCAGAGAACTTGTCATTATCGATGCTTCGGGGGGCATGGATCGATATGACTGCAGGGTATTCATGCTGCTGACCCACAGTGCTGCTGGCGGATTGCCCCTGGGATGCCTGATTGTGACCTCTGAGTCTAGGGAGTGCATTACCCTGGCATTGAAACTGTACTTAGACATCATACCAAAAGATGCTTTTTTTGGCCGTGGCATACTTGGCCCTCGTGTTTTTTTGTCCGATGATAGCGAGGCAGAAAGGCAAAGCCTGGCAGCAGTTTTTCCAGAGGCTACGTTGATTCTTTGTGTTTTCCACTTGCTGCAGGCGGTGTGGAGATTCCTGTGGGAAGAAAAGAATCACATCAGGAAGGAGCATAGACCACAGCTGCTTTTTGCTGTCAAAAAGATGACATTCTCAATGTCTAAAGATGCTCTTGAGGAAGCATATGAAAAGCTCCAGAGTAGTGAAGTTGCTCGCCTCTATCCAAACTTCCTAGCACATGTTGAGAAACTCCACAATCGCCGTCAAGCATGGGCTGTGTGCTATTGTCACGAGTTACCCACTCGGGGTAACAACACCAATAATTACGCAGAAGCGGCGATAAGGATTCTCAAGGATCAGATCTTTGAACAAGTGAGAGCAAACAATGTTGTTCAGCTGTTGGACTTTCTCGTGACACGTGTCCCCAGCTATTACGAGCGTAAACTCACTGACTTGGCTAATGGGCGTGTTGATGTGACAGTTTCAAGAAAGTACCTCCCTGCTGGGGCATCGATTCCAGCCACCAGCATCACCAAGATTGGTGCCCATTATTACGAGGTAAAGAGTAAGACGAAAGAGGATACAAAATACAACGTGGATACCGAAATTGGAGTGTGCACGTCATGCATTGCAGGAATGGATGGCGCTCCCTGCAAGCACCAGTATGCCGTTGTGCGGCATTTCAACAAGACCTCACTGAATTTCTTGCCCCTGAGAGACCCTCACTTGCGGGAACATATGCTATTTCTGGCAACTGGTCAGAAGAATGTGAGACCAGGATGGTTCACATCCCTACCAATTGCAGGCTTGCCACTAGAGGAGGATCCCCTCCCGCAATACAGGTACAAGACCAGATGGGTAGTCTGAGTGATGATGATAATGTAGTTGAATCTGAGTGCCCTTCCGTTGCTTCAGTTGCTGCTCCATCCAGCTCCAATGCGGCTGTGGAGTCTTTGAATGTTCAGAGGATGCTGCAGAATAAGTTCGGTAAGAGGAGCAGTGGTCCGTTGCAGTCAAATGTTGATGGAGGTGAACCAGCCTGTAATGATAAGCTAGCCTCTTTAGAAGCTGCTGTTAATGAGTGTGCCAGTCAACCGATTGCAACGCTCAGGCGCGATCCGGAAGAAATCAGTGAACCTGTTGAAACTTTTGTTAAACAGTTCAACTCCCTGAAAACAAACCTGGGTGTACCTGTAAATACACTGGTGCTTCCCTGGATATGTTCTCTTTAAAAAAAATGAAACAGGGTCGAAGGAAGAGAGTGGCCATCAAAGTTCAGCCAGCTGCTGTAAGTCGACGCAAAACTGTTCTTGGGGGACGCAGATGCCTTCACACCGGTTGAAAGGTTAAAGATGTTTGTGACCGTGAATTGAAAAAGCGAAAGACAGTGGACAGTTGCCAGTTGATTCCAAAAAAGAAACCAAGGAAAGCCCCCCA
>NW_014577738.1:161531-170879 GCF_000485595.1 Priapulus caudatus | reverse complement strand
ATTTGGGTCAGGCGTGATGAGCCCTGTCTCTAGGAGAGTAACTCCGGCTATGCTAACCTGCTTAATACGAAAAAACATTATATTGAAGTGAGGAATCGGTGTAGAAAATCAAGTATTGTGCTGCTAAAATACTGCTGTACTGTTGTACATGGTTGTGTCACGCGGCCGTGCTTTTATGTAAATATGTAGATCGAACGTAGACAGACGAGCGCATGAAAACCGCGTCGCGTGCGACCGCCTGGCTTCGACGGCGTGGCCGCGACCGACCGGCTGGCTTCGACCGCGTGGCCGCGACCGACCGGCTGGCTTCGACCGCGTGGCCGACGGCGACGTTGCTTCCAGCGATAGCGTTGTATTTTCAGAAAAAACCACATTTATAATTTTCGGTGACGAACGCTAATGGTGTATAGGCGCAGACGAAGCAAATGTTTATGCGTTAGGTTTGCGTTATAATTCAACGACAGCGTGCGCGCCCTGTTTTAGCAGTAGTCGCCTTGTTACGGATGGCTCGTGCACTCTGAGAGACCAAGTCTCCTTCCGTGTTTCAGATCTGCCGCGTCTCCCATCGAGCTACTCTGAGATGGCGGTGAACGTTCTAACACCAGTATTTCTATGCATCTCTCTCTTATATTTGTAGCAAGTCGTTCTGTATGAGTTTCTCGTTATCTTCTCGGCAACCTTGTGTTTTTTTCGCCAACTGCAGTGCCACAGGACACCACAAAAACTAAAAACGCAAACGTTAGTTGCAACGCTAGTTAACGTTAGTTTAACGCAAACGCTATAGCGTGCGTTTCTAAATCTCTAAGTGGATTAGAACTTAGATATCGTGCTCGTTCAATCCCGACGATATGCGCCTACAAAATACACCCACTTATTTTCTATCTGCAGCTACTGATGCCCATAGAAACTTTTTGCTTTGCTCCCTTCCAATGCTTAGTCATGCACACGCTTGGCGGCTGCGGGCATTTTGCGCGTGTGCCTTTCATAAAAGCTGGTTTTTCCACCTAATGCGTGACGATGGTTAAAAGCACCTGGCTTCCTCATGTGTTTATGCAATGTATATTTCACACTCGCCGCGTGTGGCAACGGCAATGCTCATGCAGTGCGTTATACGTTCCTGTTGCGCGTTGAACGTTCATGTTGCAGTGCATGTTTGCGCGTGCAACGTTCATGTCTGCAGTGCTTATACGTGCCTGTTAGCGCGTGTGGCGATTGCATGTGTCAGTGTTTATACGTTCATGTGTCAGTTACTGCGTTATACGTCATGCTGCGCGTTTGCGGCGTTCATGTTGCCAGTCGTTATACGTCCTGTTCGCGCGTTGCGTCGGCGTCTTGTTCAAGGTACGTGTATACGTTCCTGTTGCGGCGATCGGTCGAACCGTTCATTGTTGTCAGGTGCGTGATAACGTTGACGCTTTGCTCGCGTGGGGCGTTCATGTTGCAGTTTCGTCTATACGTTCCTGATAGCGCGTTGGAGCGCACGTTCATGTTGCCATGTGCGATACCTATACGCTTCTGTTGCGCGTGCGCGGCGTTCATGTTGCAGTACGTATAGGTCATGTTTGCGCGTTGGTGCGTTTCATGTTGCATGGCGTTGGTACGGTTCAGCGACGATTGGTGACCGTTTCGCCGTCAACATCTTTCGGACCCACGAGTTGATTATATGTCTATTATCTAATTAATTATACTTACTAACATCGCCTAAGTAACCGCGTCGGGTTGGGAAATCATTTTCGCAATAATTAGTTTGATCCGATTCATGTGATACTAGGTATCTATTATGTTATTATATGCTATATATCAATACCAGGAGTGGTTTATATATAATAAATCCGCACCAGTTATACCATATATATATATCATATTTAATCGATAGATACATTATTATGTATATATATACAGTCAGTTGCCCTTGCTACATAAAGCTACACTGTTGCAGGACGCAAACTATCATTATATATACCACAGCGCACGCGACGCACTGCACGCACACACGCACGCAACACAACGCATCGCCACGCACGCACCAACGCACGCACTGGCACCGTTCACCTATTACACGTTCATTTAGATTCTACTACTTTTGCCAATTAATGCTCTATATATATATATATATATCTATACTATACTATATCTTTATTGCGAAAGTAGTAAGTATAAACATTGCAAAATATTTAGTAAATAAAATTGCACACGAAGATAGTGAAAAATAATGTGGATGTCTTTTATACATCCGTTATTATTTTTATATCTTGCGTTTTTAAACCATACAGTGTGATCCCTCGTCGCGGAACACATGCCTTTATATGAAGCTCTTTGTACAAGGATCAGTCAAGAGTGGCTGTAATTGGCTGACCCTTATCTCCGGCTACGAAGGCCACCGTCGTCAGATGCATCCATTTCCGGGAATGTTATGTATTGGTGGTTGATCAATCGTAGCATCTCGTCAAACATTTTAGTACTGTTAGGAAAATTTTACAACTCCACAAAAACCATGATAAAATAGAGGGATTACTTATATCAGTGATGATCGTTTAAGAACCAACTTCTAGTATTGGCAGTTGCTACGCAGTATTGCTGCTATGTTCTTAGATATGCTCAGTGAAAGCGACGCTCTGAGGCAGACGACTGAGTTTGATACCATCTTTGAACCGTCTTAGGACTGCTCTCATTATGTTCTTCTTGCACAGTGTCATGCCGCCGCGTGCCGTCTCGTCAAAGCTTTGTAATCATGCTTCAAACAAGAAGGAAATGATTCCTTGCNTCTCTACACCCACACCCTCCATCCACCCTCACCCTCCTCACCCACCCCTCTCTACACCCACACCCTCCCTCCATATGCACCCTCACCCGCTGCTTTAGCGAAGAATTTTTAGTATCTGAACCATATAAGTTCAAGAGCTAATAATACATGTAATTCACACACACGCACGCACGCACGCACGCACGCACTATATATATATATATATATATATATATATATATATATATATATATCAGTATAGTAGTAATATATCATATATAAGTAGATAATAGGGAAATATGTGTATATGTAATACATATCATAATAGCTGTTGATACGTTGTCGATATGGCAGACGCTGCAAATGTTTAGAATTCATATATAGGGAAAGCATATATATATATATATATATATATATATATATATATATATATATATANCATCGCAGCAAACCGTGGCTCTTTGCTAGCTATTCTCATAAATCTTGCCTTAATCTATCTTTAACCGGCAAAACATGTGTTTCGCTTTTTCATAATTTAGACGGCACAACTCTATGAACAGATCGTTGTATAGAACCACGGGACTCGCGCCTCAATTTCACTCTTACACGGTACATGCACCGGTCCAGTACCAGCCGAAGAGTGTCAACTATTCGACCAATTGGCCCAGGACGGACGACGACACCCTACGTCCGGAGATAGGCGTGCGCACGACCCACCAACGACCAACCACAGTGTCGATGACGACACGCACGATATATCCCCAACTTTCAGGTCAGGTGCTGCCCCGGTTCCAATTGCCTCCACCAGATAACTCAGGGTAGGCAGGTGACTTCCTTCAGGCCTCGGTGATACCAATAATGCGGTGACGGTCTCTCTGAATTCTTCGCTAAGCGCTTTTCTCGGGAGTTCGATTCCCGCGTGTTGATTGAGAGTCCGGAGCCCAGTGCCCCACTCATCTGAACCAATCAGAAAGTGACTTGACCCGGTGTGAGGATCAGGTTCATCGTCAGGATCCGGCACCCATGGTAAAGTGTAGGGGCGCGAATTTGGAAGCCGCTCAACACACACCAGCGCGCAGACAACAACTCTTCATGCCAGTGGATGTCGGCATTTACCTAACACCGCAGATAGGGCACGCTCGCAAGACATTGAATCATTCGATTCGACACGCCTCACAAAAGAGCCTGTGTGATCTCGGGCGGATTAACCTCCACACCATTTCCCATTTGCGGTTTGTCACTTGGTGGTTGTGTTATTTTATTCTGATCTAGGGCGCGCTAGCTAAGTTCTTTTAACTCGTTATCAGCTCCCACAAAATTTGTTCCGTTATCTGATTGCATGCTGGATTGCGCTTGCCTCGCCTGTTAGTGAACGAGAGCATGCTTGCCGACGCGCAAGAGCGGATATTCCAGGCTCCAGGCCAGTTCAATGATGTACTGCTCTACATGCGAGACACCTTGTGACAGGCACTTTGTAGCGTTTTTGCTTACGTATACGTCCTCTGTCCTTGTTTTGTCAAGTAGGGCCGCCAAAGGTCTCAACTCCTGATTCTCGCGATATGCCTGTGCCTGGAAGCAGTCTCATCTCGGGCAGCGGAGCCATTACTTTGCGCCAGCTGGCATTTTGCACCTCGACGTCTACACCGTAAGACATTGGTTGGTTCGAACTTCCTTTACTTCCTCCCTCCCATGTATGATCAGTATTTGCCCCGGTGGGTTGCTAGTGTATGTGGAAACACCTGCCACCGTGGTCATTCTGTGAGTGTGGTTTTGTGACTATTAAGCGGCGAGCCTGCGATGGCTTATGTAACCGACCACCTGTAGCGATCTAGTGCCAGATCACCGACGGAACGGACCCCGATGCCGACCGACGATCCACCAGCGAGGTGCACTGACGACACCGATGACTGACACACCCACGACGACGACGACCACCACACCCCGACCACCGCGCGACGAACGGACAACCATGCCACCACGACGCACAACGACCATTACCCAACCACGACCAAACGGACGCCACACCACAACCACGACCGAGCCACCACCCACACGAGACGACCAGCGGACGGGAACGACCCGTAGGAACGACCCAGCGACGACAAGTCACATCATGCTTTTGCGCTGGCAGAATCACCGGAAACCGCGACTGTTCTCACATGGCAGGTTTGGTGTGATTCTCTAGTCGACCGCTACCATTCCCATCACACCGTTTGCTGTCTAAGCGCGGATTCAGCCTCAGTTATGGAGCTTGATCGATTCTTTACTGTGCGTCCACGGGACTCAAATCGTCAATTTTCCCCGAGTACACCTCTTCTTGTGCAATGCGCTGTGATCCATTTAACTCTGCATGCTGCACTTCTGGATCACTTCTCAAGCAACGATTAAAGATTTTCTATTGCTTGGCTCTCCTTCGAGCTTCTCATGTGAACGACATATCCAGGCCTGTTAATACCGTTCTTTATCTTACCACGAAGAAAAATCCTTGACGAGCGATACGGACCAAGGTCGAACACTTTTCTGGATTGCTTGACCGTGTGTACTACACGCATTGGACGCACTTCATAGCCCTCGTTCTACTGGGGACTGGTTCAAGACGATTTTTAGGCCAGTTTGAAGGAGCCTGGGCCAAGTACGACGGACCATTCCACCACAGATCACTCTCCATCAACTCGGCTACACTTAATCCACGGGTGGGCAAGTCTGCACTATTCAACTTTGTAGGCACATAACGCCACTGTTCTGGCGACGAACATTCATGGATCTCGCCAACCCGGTGTGCAACAAATGGCTTGTAACGACGCGACTCGCCGCGAATCCAATAGAGTACATTCAAACTATCCGACCAGTAAATGATTTCGGAGTTTGCTATCTTTAGTGTAGCACGCACACGCTGCGTCAAACGAAGACCAATCAGTGCTCCTGATAATTCTAGTCTTGGAATCGACAGTGACTTAAGTGGCGCTACTCTAACTTTGGATGCAACTAAGGCAACCGAGATTTGTCCCGCTTCGTACTCGCACCGTAAGTAGATGGCTGCAGCATATGCGCACATCGATGCATCCACGAACGTATGAAGCATTTTCCTGACGATACGTCCGTTATGTAGTGACAAACATCGCGTCACTTTTATGTCCGTAAGCTTGGGAAGTTCCCTGAACCAGTTTCTCCATTCTCGCGATAACTCCGACGGAAGAAGTTCGTCCCACTCTATGCCCTTGACCCAGGTTTGCTGCATGTAGATTCTTGCACGAATCGTAAACGGTGCCAAAAAATTCAGTGGGTCATAGAGCGTTGCTGAGCTTCGAAACACGTTTCGTTTTGTTGCTCTCATTTCCGATGGCGGGATTTCCACTTTGAACGTGAACACATCACGACTTGCATCCCATATCAAACCCAGCGTTTTTATCGCTGGTAAATAGTTCGAGTCTAATTCAATGTTTAAGGCCCGCTCGTTTTCCGGCACATCACGAAGCACGTTTATACTGTTCGACATCCATTTCCTGATGACGAATCCAGCTGTTCCGAGTAGGTCAGTTATTTCACGCCGCAACTCGACGCCAGATTGCTCAGAAATAACACTGTCCATTACGTCATCAACATATGTAGAGTGCAACACAGATTCTGCTGCATCAGGATGGGAATCTGCATGTGTTTTAGCATGATGCCTAATTACGTCCTGCGAGAGATATGGGGACGCACTATTGCCAAACACTAGCCGTTGATACTCATATTCCCGGACTGGTTCATTCTCGTTATCACGCCAGAGGAACCGATGATACTTTCTATCCATTGGTGCCAACTCGATTTGCAGAAACATTTCTGCGATGTCACCTACTATGGCGATTGGATTCTTACGGAAGCGCATGAGGACATCAATTATTTCACGGTGGAGCTTGGGACCAGGATGTATGCAATCATTCAGTGATTTGCCGTTGTTCTTGGCTGCCGCATCCATCACTACTCNGAGAGAGAGAGAGAGAGAGAGAGAGAGATTAGGGAGTTTTTTTTATTTCTTCTACTGTGTGTGTGTGTGTGTGTGTATGTGTGTATGTGTGTGTGTGTGTGTGTGGAAAAACACTCAAAACGCAAAGGCAAAACTAGCTAATATTGTCAATAAAAATGAGGGAACTGCCCTAGTGAAAGTAGTTGTAGTTCACACGAAATTAGATGACACTCGAAAACTGGTTATTTTAAGTGCAACGCTGATACGGTTTGGTTATCAACGCTTGCATGGCCGAATATCTCGTATATTTGACGAAATTTAAAAAAATTTGATATTCCATAAGTAAGGATTATTGAGGTGTTTCTTAAATCATAGGTGAAAATGAAATGGAAAATTTATTTCCACAATACAGCATGCATACAAATTGTGAGTTGACCAGGAAGTGACTTTACAGTGTCATTGCGAACGTCATAAAGTTTGACGGATGTATGAACGCAATAAAACGTAATTACAAAACTTTGTTTAAATAACAAAACTAACCCCAAACACCGTAGTATTGCTTGTAATAAGAAATTTTGAATTTAAAGTGATGATATATATGGTTACTTATAAACAAGAGTGCACGTAACTAAACATAATGGACATAGCTTGTGGGGTAGTGATTATCAAGGTAGATTGCGAACGTCATCTTTTGCACAACTTTTATTAAACAAATTCCATATTTCCGTACTTTCGGTCAATAGATTGCCTCTGTACCATTTATGTCAATATAAAACAGTATAATAAATAAAAATAATGGAGAAAATGTGTCCAAACATACATTTATTATCATTTACTGAACATAAAAATCATCTTGACAGAAAATGGTGCACCTTTATATGGAATATGTCATATGCTGATTTATACATTTTATGGACCTCAGTGATTGCGTTATAACTTATAGTGGGGCCACACTGTAGTCGAATTTTACTGCAAGTTGTTACTTCCCAGTACCACGGTACTTTAAAGTATTAGGGTTAGGGTTAGGGTCAGGGTATTAAGCAGGAATATTTTAATTCTTTTACATTTTTAACTTGTTTACATTTCTCAATTTGAAACTTTTCCCATTTCTTTGGCCGTGCAGTTTCAAAACAAACCGTCCAAATCACGGCTGCACGGCTCGCTGGCTAATACGCATACGCACACGACAGGCACACTCACACAGTTTCTTGCACATACAAACACGCATGCATACGCACGCACGCACGCACGTGCGCGCGCGCGCACATACATACGCAGACATATAGACACCTAATTTATGCATTCCACCAATCCCCCCTCGCGCTGCCGTTGGCTGCTTGTCACGTGCCTTGCTCTTGATCGCGCCTGTATTGTGCTTCCTTCAGTAAGAGTACGGCTGATTCATTCATGCCGCACACGTAATAATGTATGCGAATAATGTGCCTCCGTAGCAACCCAACACCCCTACTAAAGAATAACTAGTCCAGGGCTTGAAACTAACCTAAAATGTCAATGACCTGTAAAATTCACTAGCCATTAAAAATATCTACCAGCCCTTACTTTTCTGAAGTGCGGCGCTGAAGCTATGCAGTGAGCACAGTTTTGCCATTTGCGGGGGTGGGGGGGAGTGAGGTGGGTGGATCTGGGTTTTGATTTTAGACGCTCTTATGAAGCCTGCTAAAATTTAATGACGAAAATTGAGAACATATTTGTCTGCTTGATAATCACTTTTATTAATGACAATTTTACTAGTTAATCATTATGAATTATAATGATCAATATCAATAATTATCAATATGGTCTCAGTCGTCCGGCATGCTGAAGGCAAGGTCATCATTGGCCTTGTCTTCCAGCTGCTGTAACTCCTCATCAGGGACAAAGTCTTCCTCCTCCTCCTCCTCTACATCACCAGCATCCTCCATGTAATTTGGTCTTCTGGCTCTGCTGCCTGCTGAATTCCATAGGTGGATGGCTTCGCTCGGATCAAACTCCCCAACCTCCGGGGTTTCCAATAAGACCATCAGTAAATCTGACAGATTACTGTCGAGCAAACAACTCCTCCAGTCGTTTTTCACGATTCCCATTTGGCTAAACCCTCTCTCAGCCTCCACGCTGCCAGCAGGGAATGTCAAGACCAGGTCGATTAGCGCAAGGATGTTGGGACATTTGGCCACCATGCCCCTGTTGATTGTTTCCCAGGAGAGCGATTTGATATCTGGGTAGCTAGAATTTAAAAAAAAAAATACAATAATTTAACTCAATTCTCAAGCAGCATTTATGTAGTACCTATATAAGACAGGCTTCACTAAAGAACTGGAATGATAATTAAAAATTGTCTTACCTCTGGTACAGAAGGCACTTGAGTCTGGTGAACTCTGGCTCTATCTGGTTGCTGTCCATACCAGCTGCATCCAGTGCTGGAGCAAGCTTACCAAGAAGTACAGCGACCTTGTCATCTCCAAAATCTGGAAAATAATATTCTACTGTTAGTACATATATATGTATTGATTATTCCGTGATGTTGTAAAACATTTTATATTACAGGTAACATATTAATGTGACAACAGATATAGTATTGACCTTACTTATTTTTAGCTCATCTGACATAGTCAGATGCAGCTTGTAGAATCGCATGATCGTCCGTGCGTCCGTGCGTCCG
>NW_014577738.1:133828-161506 GCF_000485595.1 Priapulus caudatus | reverse complement strand
ATTTGAAGTTAAATAAAAGTTATTGTTGATTATTTGATCAGTTGATCATTTGAAGTTTAATAAAAGTTATTGTTGATCATTTGATCAGTGGATCATTTGAAGTTTAATAAAAGTTATTGTTGATCATTTGATCAGTGGATCATTTGAAGTTTAATAAAAGTTTCGTCAAACCTTAATTTTGTGTCTATCATTTTATTTAGTTATCCATGTTTAAGTATTAAAAAAAATATCTATTCATATGTACAGTATCCCATTCATTATCCAACCACTTATCAATTGACAAGTAATGATATAAGTATAGTAGACCCTCAATTATCTTATGTCATTACTTGGGAATTGATGCATTTCATTTTTATCATAAATTAAACAAAACAAGCGTTCATTTTCATTCAAACACACACATTGATATTACAATAGACATATGAAATGTTATAATTCTACAATTCAAACATGCCACTCACTTTCTTGGTGTCCTCCAAGTTACGGCCCTCTCTCCATTCTCCTGGGACGAAATTGCGGTTCTCATTCTCTGCACGGTCAAGCTGCTGGTTTTGGAGCCGTGGGTACCGGGTCCTCATCAGGTTGTGCAGGACCATGCACGTGGTGACGATGAGCTTGACGGTGGAGGGCCCATGCTGCATGGTAGTCAGTAGAACCTGGAATCGGTTTGCCAGGATGCCAAATGCATTTTCTGCTACTCTCCTGCTTCGGGAAAGCCTGTAGTTGAAGATCCTTTCCTCCTTCGTCAAACCCCGTTGGCCGTACGGCTTCATCATGGTCGTTCGTAGGGCGAAGGCATTGTCGCCGATCCAGAAATAGGGCACATCCTGGGTGTCGTTGGGGAGAGGCTCTGGGTCAGGGAAACCTATGGTACCAGCTTCACCGCATTCCTTCAGCTCACAGTCATTGTAAATCTGAGCGTCTGATGCTGATCCCATACCTTAAAATACAACATTTCAATGTGTTTAATGCAAGAAATATTTATCAATGATTATGTTTTGTAATTATTACATTGAAAATACTTAACACCGACATCTGCCCAGATGAATTTGTAATCTGCATCAACAAGCAAATTTAAACAAGTATTGATTATGAAGCTTTACGAACTCAACAACCCGAAGATACTCGATAAAGAATCATACACAGGATTTGATTGAATACAAACAATAGAATATAATTTGTCCTTTAACAGAACTATTGTATCACAATCGTCCAGGAAGAGTAACAAGTCTAATGCACTGTACAAAAAATTAACTTACAGCATGTCCCAAAATCGACCGAAGCTATCAAAATAGTCCTATATATCATAAGTTATAGTACAATAATTAGTACAACATTATAACTTATAGTACAGCAAGTTTAGTCGATAAATTGGAAAAGTCAATCTACTGGGACATCTTCTTCGGCGTCCCCTACCAATCCTTGATCTTCCTCATCATCTCCGGTTTCCTGGTTGCCGGTTACACTTACAGTGTGGCAGCCACAGAAATCAGTACACTGGAGGTCAAGCTGCTTGCAGGCACATCGCTTTGAAGAGCAGTTGGTTTTACACCCACAGCTAATGGATCTGAGCAAATTAGGAGGTGCCACTGCCTTGTCTGTGTAGAGGGGTCCATACTTGCCATCGGAGTTCAGAACCCACCCATATTCTGAGGGGTCAAGAGTGTTAAATAGCCACTCTTGTACCTGATGGTACAGTCTGAGACAGTGGTACTTCGCAGCTGAGGAGGTGGGAGGGAGCCGCCTGTGGTCAACTTTTCTCTGTACAGCTGCTTTCTTCTTATGCAGAGCATTTAGGAAGAGCTTTTGGCGCAACGTTTCTAGTGACAGCAAGGGAGGATCTGTTGACTTGGTAACCTCTATCGCGTTAATCGTCAGGTCCAGAGCGTCGCGGTAGAACCCATTGACTAAACGTTTGTCAATCTGCATCCCCAATCTGCCCATGAAGCTCCCGAATTGCGCCATAGCAGTTTGCTGGTTGGCATCCAGCATAGTTGCTATTCATTCCTGGATCTTGCCAGATTCGACCTGCTGGTGTTGCAGCTTCTTAAGTATGTCGGCCCCCTCGTCATCATCGCTGATGCTGAGAGGTTGGGTGATGGTTGAAGTCGGTGTAGTCTTCCTTGTGTTTCATATTGGTGCAAGGTAACTGTCTCTGGACTTGATAGTAGTAATCATGATTAGGGTTAAGTCTTAAGTGAAGCTTACCAGTCCCCCAGGAGTAATGCCAGGAACAGACTTCAGTGTGTTTCTATTCTTGTAAGTAGAATATGTTATTTGTTGTGCCCTAGGGTTTTTTGGCTTCTGGATGGGAAACTCCACACCATCTAGGATGATTCGTGTTGAAGGGTACAACCTCTTAAAATCGGTGGGGTTGTAGAATCTAACTCAATCCCTGCTTGGCCATAAGTTCAGTTTTTGCCACTTACAGTACATGAAATTAATCCAGGTCACAAATATGTTTGAAACGGTCTTTTCACAAACACCAAAGTTATAGTTACCACCTCGAAGGTAGGTAGCTTGCGATGGGCATACACCACTCTCACCGCTGGCGCTGGCGGCTGTTGTGGGGGATCAGCCTCATCCAGTCTAGCACGTAGCTGTTGTAGCTCCAGACGCAGGGCCTCAACTTCTGCCATAATTCCTCAGTCCAGCTAGCCGCTTTGTAACAACACTATCCCACCGCTGCCACCATTTATGTAACCAGACTACAGAAGACCAGATTACATATATAAGGGATGTATTTATTTAGTACACAAAGCGGCTAGCACCTTCGGACAAGAATAAAAAAGCTGGCGCCATTCCCACAACCACGCTGCCTCGTTTCTCAGAATATTAGGACCGAGTGCGAAACTAGAACACTGAGAGGTGCTGCCCTCTATACCGATCAGATGCAACTAAACACAAACATAAATTTTGGCACAGTACTGCCACATTTATATGGAATATGTCATATGCTGATTTATACATTTTATGGACCTCAGTGATTGCGTTATAGTGGGGCCACACTGTAGTCGAATTTTACTGCAACCTTGTCTGATCATATGCAAGTAGTTACTTCCCAGTACCACGGTACTTTAAAGTACGATCTCTAGCATTACATTATGTAATTACATTCTTGTATTATGTTGACTTTATCCAAGTAATTTTAGAATATTTCAAAGTAATCTGAGTACATAAGCCTGTTCACTATGGCAGCTCTAAAATAATTATTGTAGAAGTTGATAAGTTTGTTCACCATAACATGGACGAAAGCATCATCTCGCTACATTCTATACGCATCATTTCTATACATTTAAGATCTTTAACGGTGTAAATGACAAAGTGACATCGTTTCATATTGGTGCAAGGTAACTGTCTCTGGACTTGATAGTAGTAATCATGATTAGGGTTAAGTCTAAACCCATCGTCGAATTTCTCAAGGTAGGGTACAGTAATATGGTGAATAACTTTATCTCTGCTTGCGTAAGGGCATTTGATTTCAAGTAATGTATCACTATTCATTATCCGATCTGGTGATGCTGCAAGAACTGGGTGCTCTTTGTAAACAAAGAGTCCACACTCATGACTCTTGACAGTAAACAGTTTTTCAAACTGTTCTGCTGCCACTGATTTGAACCTTCTCCCATGCACAATGGATTAAAGACCTAGCAAGTTTGTCCATATCAGTTCTGCTAGTAGCCTTGCAAATTCTACCAAAATTTGAAGCTGTAAGCCTCTTTTGCCTTTCCGCCAGCCATAATTTGTTTCTGTCCTGTTCTCTGGTGGCATTTTCTATATGTTTAAACTGATATTATACAAATAAACATTTCTCGCAGTTCTGGGCGATGTAGTACATAAATTAACAATTTTTTCATTATGCAAACAGTATTTAGACTACCTAGTAAAATCACAGTCAAATAAACTATGAAATATTCAAACTAAAAGATTTGTGTGGTAATTGATTAATCTAGTCAAGTGTTGATGTATATTTTCAACTAATATTTACTATTGATTTTTAGCTCACCTTGACATCGTCAAGCTGAGCTATTGCCATGGGTCGTCGTCCGTCGTACGTCCGTTCGTCCGTCCGTCAACATTTGGTTTCGGTCAACGATAACTCAGGAACCGTTTGACCCACATGTTTGAAATGGGGTGTAGTTGTTACTGCTATGCTCTCATATTGAACGTCCTATTTTGAAGCACGCCAGTCGACGTACATTCGAGCCACGGCGATTTTTTGGCAAAAATGGGAATTGCCATTAGTCAGTTCAGTTTCAACGGATTTTGCTCATTTTTTGGTATGTGAATGAATAAGGGCTAGGGGTTTTGATATTTAAAAAAAAATTATGCAAATTAGGTAGGGTTTGGCAATTATATAGCATATTATATAAACACAAACAGTGTGGTGTCGCACTCGTCTGGTTCGTTTTACAAGATTTCATTGACAATATCTTTAATGCAAAATTGGTATTTCCTCTCCACCTTGCCGATAAAACGTCTATATTAGAGTAAAGATTTACAAAACATGTCGGAACACAGCATAACCTGTTTATTTCGAACGCCATCGCTACAAAGCGGGTGTAGTGCCATCTACAGTCACAAATTGTGATTTATTTTGGTTTATAAATTATTATTGCGATATACAGATGGAAATCGTTTCTATAATGTACGTCGATGGTTGCTAAATTAAAACTGACTTCTTCTTACTCACTCATTTGTGTCCTTTTTTTGTGGTGAGCTACAGTGTCATTGACACTTTCATTTTAAGAAATCGTCTACGTCACTCAGCTCGAGGTAGTCATGGTCTAGTGTAATGGCAAGCAGGTTTGCTGGACAAAACAGCTGCATTACGGGCATGTTTTTATCTATCTGGAAGAAGTTTATGGCACACGTTGTAATATTGATTTAGTACATTTACTCCAAAAAACAGTACCTTCATAACGATCTCTAGTGAGATAGATGAATTTATATTAGGTCTGTGACTGTGCCAAGCCTTTGGTAACCTATGTCACAACAACATATAAAAACCACAAATATAAACGGGCACCTGATAGTTAACACATAGGTTACTAATGTAGTCTATCTTTCCTTCCCGATTTCTGTGCTCCGGTGGCCTTGGATCGAAATCAAAATGTCCATTTCCTCTGAGTTTTTGTACATCAGCAGATTCAATAGGACTTCCGTCATATAGGCCTTGGCTCTATTGAAATTCTGTAGTACCTAGAGAATAATGTACTGTGACTGTACCAGTTCAGTTTAGTTTGTTTAACCACATTTTCTGTGCTTCAGTTTAATCATGTGTGTTACAGATCTCCATCAGCTGTGATGTTGTCCTAGTATGAATAACGCGATATGTGAAAACAGTATTCCATACCTACCTCTAAACCTATATTCCTCGAATATATAACCATATTAAGTAACCACCTTTTTTATAAAGTCTGCTAACAAATTTTTGTAACTAGCACTCTAAAGAGTTCTGACCATCCCTGGGAGTGATTGCAAGAATCAAACTTAATTACCTGTGTGTCAATTAAATCAGAAATCGTCTGGCCAACTACACACAATGCTTCATAATACATGTATTCAGTTCAATAGATCTACAATTTGTACTGGTCTAAAATAACACATATTCCATGCAACAAGGAATATATTTTCTAGTTGCGAGTCTGGAAATACTCTTCAAGTGCTGGTGGCTCCAATCCAAATAATTTAGAGGTGTTATTACCATACAAACAAGTATGGGCATTGGTCAACAGTCCACAAACAGCATACATCTTCCCACATGCAGACAACCAGACTTTCTGAGACTTCTTGAAGTCTATGAATTAAAAAAAATTCACAATGTTCCCAAAGAGCCATTCTACAGATGTACGCACACTTGACATTGATTTGTTATACTCATTTTGAACTGGCGTGAGATTCCCTTTGAAGGGTGCCTGCAAGTGGGTTCAGAGAGGGTATGCAAGGTCTTTATAGATGCACATTACACCCCCAGAAGAATTAAAAGAATGCTCTTCAAGCTCATTAAGGAGCCCAGACATCTTCAGAAGGTAACAATCGTGCCTTCGACCCTCTATTGGCCCATAAAGATGGGCTATCATGCCGTTGGCAGCCGTTACCGATTTAAATTTCAGGGCATGCAGTCTCTTGTGGCCGTTATACATGACCTGTTGATGCTGCGAAGGCCGGCATACAGGGCGGACTGTGCCATCTACAAATCCCCAGCAATTTGTGAGAGCAGCTCCTTTGTTTCTAATTGCCTGTGCGTACTCGTCCAGATGCCTTGGACGAAGCCACTGCTGGTCTAAAGTTTCAAAAAGATGATTAAAGTTCTCGTACAAGTGGTTTGTGATTGCATTGGTTGTAAGACAACTGTGGCACAGAACGACCAAAGTCGCAAAAATTCATCAGCATCACCATTGTATTCAGGGCTTGAATCGTCATCATCTAGGTCCTCTTGTTCCAGAGTTTCCTGTTCAGACTGCTCCCCTTCACTTTCCAGTCTTTCATCCTCACTCCCTGAGGGATAGTCATCTTCATCATCAACAAGACACGCAGCGACTTGTTCCGCAGTAAGACGCTGGCTGCTACAAAAGTAAAAGGGTTAATTACTGTAGTGCATAGCAGTGCTGGGTAGCAGTCAGCTGTTCTGTAGTTGCTGGAATATATACATGCATATCAAGCAGCAATAAACACAGTATATGCTAAGTATATGCTGAATATCTGTTATATTTAGAGGCTATACATACATAAACCCGGGTGCATGAGGGTGACTATAATTGATAATTGATTATAAACAGTATTTACTATGTTTTATAAGTGTCATTTTATTATTTTTCGGGATTTTTGGATGATCTAGAGTCAGACCCCTGCGTGTAATTATTTTGGCAATATTTTGGTGCAAGTAATTGAACTCACTTTTTTCTTGTTGGAGCTGCCATGTTGGATGTCATTCGCTGAGCAGTGCTGCCATCTAGTATTGATTTTTGGTACCGCTAATTGTAACTAAAATAACCAACATGCATACGGGGTTCATATACACGTTTAAGGGATACAGGGGGGGCCAAAACTAATGATCACTATAATAACCAGTATGCAGGAAAGGGTTAGGAACTTATTTTTGTAAAAATCTCATTTTTGTCCAGGTAGGCCATTTTCAGCATTGACATGTGTTCGTGCTCATTACTCAAAACAATGACTTGTGACTTAGTCCGTATTATGCTGGAGCGGGTCACATATATGACCATTGTTCCGATGTGGTGGATTTTCTTATACGAACCACTCGATTAACAACATAAGTGTAGAACCTTCTGGCATGATTATGAATGTGCCCCAGTACTACTTTGCTATCTGTTTAAAACCAAAACTCTGAGGGGAATGGCCAGCTGGTCTCGATTTAATTTGACCATTATGACGGACAAGCAACACAGCATGGTTTGGACGTGACAGTCCTAGTACACTCTAGCAAACAAAGGTGTTCCGGTGTAGCGTGAGCAATTGCATCTCCATTTGGGTGCAGAATATAGCGCGCATGCTGTGAAACAGAAAGCATGCTACCTATGATATGATGCTACCGGTGCCAGTACTAACAATACAGGGATGCCTCATGGCTGAGTTATTGTCATAATAATGTGCTACCTTTTCACAGGGAGGGGATGCACTGTCTCATGGCTGAGTTATATCCCGCTCTGTTTCCTCCTTCGCCGCTGACCCAGACTTAGTTGCCGTCAGCTTCCCAATCTTTGTACGAATGCTTTCGTACCAGATGCGCAGCAAGTCCGACTCCATGCCCATCTCCCCCACCTTGTCATCTCACAGCTTCTGCTTTTCCCCCCCGAGTCCTTGTACAACTTCAGACCCTTTGTGTATATTTAAGGATGGCTCCGGATCCATTCTGCGAGATCCACCTGCTTATCGGCTAGCACCAGGGCCTTTGTCTTGGGCTGCTTGGACCAGGGGGCTGGCAGGGAGTCTGTCTCGCCTGAGGGTTCGCTGGTGGTTGATGGAGGCTCATCCTCCTTTTCTGAAATCTCTGGAGTATGGATGCAATCTTCTGTTTCAGGCTCTGGTTCAATCACTTTTTTTGGGCAACAGTAGTAACTTTCAAGACAGGTTTCTTCTTTCGTGGAGGCATATCTGCAAAATAATAATCAAAGTCAAATACTAGATGTCATTAACTATGTCAGCAGCTCGAATGATGAAAATTCCCTAAATCCCCCTGTATTTATAGCCAAAATGTTTCTGGTCCGGAGCATTCCGGGGCGGTCCGGGGCAGTCTGTAGGTCATCCAGGGGAGGTTCGTGGCGGTCCGAAGCAGTCCGGAGCGGTCCGAGACAAAAAAAGACGTCATTTGTAAATTGTTTTTATTACCAATTAAATATATAATTATTAATTATACATTCACACTTCAGTGCTTCCAAGTTGCATATAAATATAGTTTTTGTCTATTTTACCATTTTTTCTATGGCTTTGAGACAATTTCTTCACATTTTTTGACACGTTCACACACACGTGATACAGTTCTGCGATTCAACTTTAGTTTTTCTGGAAGTTGTCTGCGGCTCCTGTTCACAAACACTCGCCATTTCCTGCAGGGCAGACGTCCCTTTTTTGGTGCGTCTCAGCTCATCAACTGGAATCCTCAGTCCTTTAACTGGGGATGTGTTACGTATCTCACCCAGTGCCTTTCTCTTTCTAGGAGTAGCACTACTGATAATATTGCCGAGGATCTGTGCAAACTTTCTTGGTGATTCTGGCACAATGCTTTCTGAACTCTCCTTGTCGTGTTGCCTAGAGTTAAACAGGGGAGCAGCGTTCTCACATAATGTGTCCTTAGCTGTTGGTGGATCCTCTGGTATTGACGTCAAAGTAAATGTTGGAGTGAATTGCCCGGTAGAACGATACGATAAGAAGACGGCATAGTGTGTAGTAAAGGACTGTATAACTATTTAATCGAAAACCTCTGTCGACGGTTGTAACTCGATACACGACTCGAAAAAGACACTGCCAACGCCCGCTGACACGTATGCACTGCCAACGCCCGCTGACACGTATGCACTCACGAAACTCCCCGTGACTCTATGAAGCACTCCCCGCGCTCCCTGTCGCGCCCTCTTCCGGATAAGTTTAACGCTATTCCGAAATATACAAGTTATAAACGCAAACTCTTCGGAACATAAATGTTCTTGCTTGGTTTGATTGTGTTGCCTGTACTTTTTCCTTCTTGGCCGCCTTGCGTTCTGTCCTTTTTTTATCCACATTTTTGTGTGTGGTGTCATTGTTTCCCTCTCTTTTTGCTTCATTTTCTAGTTGTATTCTTTTTTAGAAAGTGTTGCGTGGCGAGTTTGGGTCCCATTTGCTTGTTTACGTTGTTGTTTAAGTGTACGCTTAACATTTCCAACATCTTTCTTTAATTTTTGTTCATGTCGGCTTTGTCTGGCCCTTTGCAGCTTAATTTCCCTTTCTTTCTTTGCAAATACGGATTCAGAGGGTTTCCTTTTTTAAATTCTGCATTCATTTCCGTTTGCCATTTTTTTGAACGTTCGCGCTGCTTGTCTAAATATTCTCGATATTTTTCTGGGTCATTTTCCTTCATTTTCTGTCTGGAAATTGTAGCTTTGGACTTGGGGCGTTCTTTTGGTGCCATTTTCGTTGAGTTTTTTTTGGGGTTTTATTGAAATTTGTCCTGACTGCCCAGTACATATAACAGCTTATATATATACTGTCATTACTGTTCAATATCTTTTCTAGTCTTTACATGATGTCAAAATAGTTTCCAGTGTGGCATACCTTATTAATTTAAATATAGCACAGTTCTGTTATTTTTACACCATACTTCCAGGTAAACTTGTCTTTTTGGACAGTCTGGCAGGAATTTGAGAATAATCAAATGTTCTCCCAAGTTAGTGGAAGTGGAATTTGGGCAGAAGCTCCTACCACCAGAACGGGTTTCGACCCCCATTCCCGGAGACGCATGACCAACTGGTACATGTATGCATTGTCTCTCCCCTTTCCCAAGAAAAAATGATAAAAAAAACTAACCGGTGTCGGACTTACCTACATATGATAGAGGATGGGCTCAAACATTTCCAAACAGCAGTCATCCCTGTGCATTCCACTGTTTTGGCGTGTATGTGAACACATTTGGGACTAACAGGGTTTACTAGAATCCCACCACGCCACCACAGAGTCACCGCAGTAGACGTTAGATGAGCGCTGTCGCTCTGCGGCACTTGTTATTTCTTTACCTTGGTCTTCAGATAGTAGCTGAGGCCACAACTCCAGTTTCACTATGGTTGCAGCTTTCATGAGGTTCTCGTCCACCTCAAACTGACTACCCAGACTTTTCAGCAAGCCATCAATCAGCCTCTTTCTGTAGGAAGTAAAGGATGTTGACTGGCCTTTCAGTACTTGTCCCTTGTCGTTGTACTCATCCAGACCTATGACCATCTTGAGTTTTGGTCCATCCCTAAAATAAAAACCAACAGAAAAACCTCTAACTCCAAGCACCTTTCTCAAAGCTGCAAACTATAGTTGAAAACATCTTGTTGTTCTGGGTTTAATGAATTGTTTGGAAATACCTGGCTTTGTATTTTTCAAGGATGCATTTTGCTGCCTCAAGTTCTTGATACACATCCGCTATAGTGACATCTCTTTGCTGGAAGGCTTCTGAGACAGTAGACAAGCAATTTACTACGTCCCACAGGAAGAACATGAAGTACAGAACATCCTTTCGGGAGAGCAGTGTTAAAAAATTTCTCCCCTTGTTCGCAGAATCCTTTCGGTGGGCTGCATCATTGGGATTCTGAATCTGTCCAAAAGACAAAAATAAGATTACAAATTAAATAAATTGATTTTCAGACCGTCACTAGCTGTTGCATACAATCAAACAATATTAATAATCTTTAAAATTATGTCAATATTAAGGGAGCATTTTAGTATTTCTAGGGCACCTGAGCATTTTGCAAACTAATTTACATACCTGCGTTAAATGTTGCATAATTGGTTCATAACCAATCAGCAGATTTTCCAGAGCTCTCTTTATGTGTGGCAGCCACCTCGTTCCTCCTACTCTTGAAGGTATTAAAGGCTTCTGTGCGAGAGTGTTGAAGGATGCTTTCAGATTTGCCCTGTTTAGTGGACTATTCTTGTAAAAAAGATAAATGGCCAGTAGCATGTTGTCCACTTTATTGAAGATGTCTAATGATTTAGTGGCATCCTTGTAAGCCAGCTCCAGTCTGTGTGCTGAGCAGTGTATGGTTTGGATAAAAGGCCTTTGGACCTCTCGCATCAAACGAGCTACCACTCCATTGGTTTTACCAAGCATCACCGCTGCGCCATCTGTGGCCATACCCACAATTTTAGTTTTCCAAGTGTCGCCAAGGTTGTCTGTTAGGATATTGGAAATGGCAGTAGTGATTCCAGCAGCGTCAGCTTTTGGCACATTTTTTATTCCCACGAAGTCGGTCCTTAAAATTCCTCTATGGCAGTGACGAAGGTATAATATCTCTGCTTCAGACGATGCTGTGTCTGTGGATCCGTCAGAGATTAGCGACATGAATGTACTCTGTTTAAATTTGGAAAAGATTTCTTTGCGTTGGGCTTCAGCAATGTAGTGGACAAAATTTACAGCCTGTTTGTTATTGCGGTATGTCTTTCCTACGTCTACACCTTTTGCCTCGTCTAATTTACAGATCCATGTGTAGTCAGTGTAGGGCCTGCCATGTTTTGCTACAGCATGAGCATTCTTGAAAAGCCTGCCAAGGCGGAGGTAGTTTGACTCATTTAGCTTCTCTATTGTTTTTTTCGGCGACTGATGTCCCTGGACGTGCTGTTAGGGCCTTCTCCCTTTGAACGAAAGACCTGTGGCTGGCAGACTCATCATGATATTTAAGGGATTCTACTTTATAATTTCTTGACCCTGTGACAAAGATGCCATGCTTCTCATATTTTCGGCAAACTTTGCAGAACATTCTGCATTCACTCTCAGTTGTGTTGAAAGTGGAGGCAGAACTAGAAGTACTTGGTTGACCAGAGCTGGTTGTCTCATCTTTGGACTTGCTTTTCACAACTTCAAGCCAACTGTATGTTTCCAGCCATGCTTCCTGAAATTTCCTTTGCCTTTTCCCTTGCTCATATTTTTGCTGTTGGCATCTAATGTCCTCTTTGGTTTTAAGTTTTTTAGTTGGGGGCACTTTTCCTGTTAGATATCTATACATTTTAGTACTATTATAGTTATTTCGTATTATTTTTTGTTTGTTTGCCCGTATAGCAACCGTGCTGCATAGCAACGCATTTGAGTTCAAAATCGTTATGAAAGTGCCCGCTTGATGGCGCCAAGTGTATCCAATATGGCAGCGTCCAGCATCGTGAATGTTGTTTAGGTTTTGCAATTTCATGTTTGCACACGCAAATTTTATACTACTTATTACTAGTTCGATCGGGTTAGTAGTTGCTGAAAAAGTACTAGTAATATGTTATCTGGTAGGCATTCCCACTCGCCAGCAGGGCTGGTCAACCCAGACATTCTACTAGCCTCGGGCGAGTGAGCGAGCGTTAGTTTCAAGCCCTGCCGGTACACTCGCGTATTCGGTGCACCGAATATTGTTGTTGGACTATACATATTCGTTATTCGCGTCGTCATTATTCGAATACTGGCGAATACAAATAATATAAGTGGAACCTACATGTACTTGAAAAATTCATTTTTAAACTGCAATTCTACGCCGATTTGCTCGAATTCTGAATGGTGTCACGAAAATCTGATACAGCCATGCCGCGTTTTTCAGCCATGTGCGTGGCAGCGGCGCCTTTGATTGAAGTACGGGGCTCGATCGATCGCGAGTGCGTAGCGCGACAGCGTGTTTCACTAACGTCCGCTAGTAAAAGTTGTTCGTTAACGGACGAAAGTTGTCTGCAGGCATAACGGACAACACACACACACACACATCGCGCGAGAATCATTGGTACATCGCACGAGTTTTGAGCGAGTTTTGAGCGAGATTTTTAGGTGGAAACGAATGAAAAAACAGAACATACAGATCTTGATCGTGGCCAGTTAATAGAGATTTCTGGATAATGGTTGGCCAGATAAAGGAGGTCGGACTGTACTTCCGTAGGCTATAGCAACGTCTGGTAGAGGCTTGCCTAGTAAACAAATATCGTGAGCTGGCAATTGGTTTTGCGAATGCTATTTTTGATGTAAGGTTTATTGAGTTGCACGTAATAAATCATGATAGCCATAGGTAAAATAAGGCAAGCAATTGTTGAATTTTGTGTGTTTTGAGCGTGTCTCACTCCTGTATCAGTACAGGAAGTATTAATCAGTGTATGTATTAACTCGATTTATTGAGTTGCACGTAGTAGTAGTGGAGTTGTATTTCACACCTTGACGTGATGCGGCCATGATGTTGAGGCGCGCCGAGGATTGACACTGTTTTCCAATCACAGCCTACGCCGCACCTCTCTATAATATAATATAAGGTGGGTACCCATCACAGTACCAAATCGCCGATCTCAGGAACTACGGCATTCTGCTAGGCTAGAACGGTTTCCTACGATAGAGTTTGGCACAAAAACGGAAATAGCACGGCGTTTAGCGCACTGCGCTACGTCCTTCTGTTGCATTTTGGCATATGCGTAATCAGAATAAGCCCCGCCTTCTTCGTTGATGGGCATGAATAGGGCGTCAATGACGTGACCCGTTACTGCGTGTAGGTGTTTGGCGAGACTGCTTTTCGTAATGGCCCTGTCACACTAGAGCGTATAGCCTTAACGTATGCCGAGCGTATGAATTATTTTGGAAAAGCCATCATACGCTGGCATACGTCGACCCGGGCACCTAAAAAATCTGGATTTTTGTGGATTGGTCGTATACATAACGTATACACAACGAATTGAACGTATACACAACGTATACACAACGTGTGTCCAACGTATGTATAGCGTATCATTAACTTATAAATAACTTATGGGAGCGTATCCGAGCGTATGGTCAACGAGTGCCTGGCGTTCTCGACGAATGGCCAGCGTATGGGTAGCGTATGAGTAGCGCATGTGCAGCGTGCTCGGCGTGTCACGAACGATCACGTGACGTACCAGGATAAATACCGTGCCGGCGGTGCCGCTCTCGTCATAAATCAATAAAGCATCTACCATGCCGCCCAAGCGATTGTCTGCCACTGGAAGACGGAGAGCAAAGATCCAACCAAAACCATCACCACCACCTGCAGAACAGCCAGACCAGCCTGACCAGCGTGAACAGCCTGACCAACCTGACCAACCTGACCAGCCTAACCTTCATTCTACCGGCCATACACAGTCTAGAGAACCTCGCTCACCCACTCCTCCGTCCCGTGAAGGCTCTGTCGTTTCTGTTGCATCCAACTCCAGAAAGCCCAATGATCAGGCAAAGAAGAGGGCTACGAAGATTGACTTTGCCCTTACAGTAGAACAGGAGGAGAGTATGCTGGAGTTCTTGCAAGCAAAGCCAATTATCTGGGACTGCAAGTTGAATGGGTACAGACGCACGGACCTCAAGAACAAGCTGTGGGAGGACCAGGGCGCCAGTATGGAACCACCAAGAAGCTGTAAGTATCACATTTGATATATAATTTTCAATTAATATTTAAATATATAATTTTTTATTAATATTTAAATATATAATTTTTCATTCATATTTAATGCCTATTTGTATTTTCAGATAAACATCTCCAAGGGTGGTTTAAATCGCTCCGGGATACCCATACCAGGCTGCACAAGAAGAAGAGTGGTGACGGCGCTCCTGCTGTTGAGCTGACTGAGAGGGAGCTATGGATCAGGGACCAATTCGGTTTCCTGAAGTCAGTCATCAGACACCGTCCAGAGCCCTGCAAAACTGTAAGTATTGCTAAAAAATCACTCATTCACTCAAAAATCACTCATTCACTCACGCCATTCAGCCAGGCTCTGGACCTCATTATTTTAAAGACAAATCAATTTGCATTCTTTTAACTTATGTTGATAACGAGCAACACATCTATAAGAAGAGTGCATCATAATACTTCAGCATGTTAACAGAAAGTCTTAATCATTGATCGACATTTCAGTATATTCAAGTAATTTGCTAATAAAACAACATTGTCTTATTTTGTAATCTGAAAATGTTTGCATGTTCCTAATTATATTATTATTTTGTCTTTGCAGGTCAAGGCCACCATACAAGAACACCAGGGGGACTTGTGTGCTGCAGAGGCTGCCTGTGTCGACATTGGTGCTACCTTGGATGATGTTGACATGCCCACAGTGACCAAGGGCAAGGGCAAGGGCAAACACATGAAGACAGTGACGATGCTCTGCTGACCTCCCTCCAGAAGACAGTACAGCAAAGTGGAAAGCTCCTCGCAGGTTTGAGTTATTGTCATAATAATGTGCTACCTGTTCACAGGCAGGGGATGCACTGTCTCATGGTTGAGTTATTGTCATAATAATGCGCTACATGTTCACTAGGAGATAGCTGCACCGTGGCATGCGAATAACAGTAGGCCTACCTTCTTTTTTGAAGCTTCTTGAAATTCTTCTTAAAGTCAGCTTTTGCGATTTTGAATAGCCAGGTGGGTAAGTTCCATGGCAGAGAAATTTACATATACCCTGGAAACGTATTTTCCATTTCTCTATTCTAATTGTTAAATTATCTGCAAAAATGAACGTAGATAGATTTATTTGTGCACTAATTATTTTTTATTTGTTGGTTCTATGAGCTGTCTTGGGCACTTGGTACGTGATAATGGTACATGCAGGGCCGTATCCAGGGGGGGTTATTTGGTTTCTGTAACCCCCCTTGGTTGCTAAAAAAGAAAGAAAAAAGTACTAGTTTAAACCTAGTAACATGTTTGGACCTAGAGTTGTTTACTCGGATCTTACTCGGTTACATTGGGATCTATACAAATAAATGTATTGTGATACTAAGTGGGTATAACAGGTGTCAACTAGTCAAATTTAATGGGTAAAAGTTCAAAACCGAGCCTGGTGCCATACATTGTTTATTTAACAATCCAATAATGAAAACAATGTCATGTGAACATTCGTGTATCATGTTTATAGAGTCGTGAATACTGTCTAGTCATCCAACACATTGACCATCCGCATGCGTCTTGGGTGGCGCCTTGCGAAAATGTTGATGACCTCCTCGACGTCAATGTCGATGTCACGTTGAACCAGCATCGGGGCCAGTCTCGTCATTCTCACCGTGCCCATGCTAGAGTGAAGATAGGTCTTGAGACGTTTGAGGCCACTGAACGCTCGCTCAGCAGTGCAGCTGGAGACGGGTAGGCTACAGAGGATGCGTAGCAGCATCTCGATGTTGGGATACATCCCACTCTGGCGCAAGGCATCTGTGACGGTCTCAGGCAAATCGTCTTTGCTGTGGTGCAGCAGCCATTTCTGTTGCCAGCACTCCACCTCTGCGGCAACCATCATAGGAGACGGCAGGTCAGCCCGATATGTGTCTATGAAGTCATCCAGGTTGCCCTAGGAGGCAGGCAAGGCAACAAGGGCTGATGGAACGAGGGCAATTCCTCTCAGGGCAGTGCAGTGCAGCTCTGTGAACCGAGACTGCATCTCATTGATGATGTGATCTAAAAGGGGGATAGTTACGGTCCTTTTGAAAAAATTACCTAGAGTGTCAGCCGGAGTATTCTACCGGTGTCGTTGCCGACCACATCGGCATGGCAGGGCTGGCTCAGTGCCAACAGTTGAGCATATGTCGGAAGCTGCTGCAAACCTAAAATTAAATTTGAAACAAATATTCCCTTTTGAACAAGTTTAGCTGCATGAATTGGTCAATGAACAAATATAGATATAGTCACTTGGCACTGATTATAAATTGTAATCAGATTGCCAAACTTGTATGATATTTAAGTAACAAACCATTTGTCATGGTACGTGTCGATCCTGTCCCTGACATTCTTTAGTACGGTCACCACTGTCTGGACCTCTACAGATGCCCGAACGATGCTTATCTTGTGCCAGAGACATTACATTTCATGTTTTTCAAGATGGAGGACAGTGGCCATCTTGGATTTAGAGGTCAGGATGAATCCTAAATTCTACAATAACTATTCCAGAGGATTTGTAATGCCATAATTAGTGAAAAGGGACACCTCATTCGTCCTTGTAGCTCATCTAATGCCAGAGATATTACATTTCATGTTTTATGAGATGGAGGACAGTGGCCATCTTGTATTTAGAGGTCAGGATGAATCCTGAACTTTACAAAAACCATTCCAGTGGATTTGTAATGCCGTAATTAGTAGTGATGTCACGATCATCGATTATACTCGGTCATCGTTTGAACACTGGCTCGAACAAAGCGCTTGGTTATTAAAATCCATAATCAATTTAATCAAAAAAAAAAAGAAAAAAGTTTTAATTTGAACAAGAAAACATGGAAAGGTGATGAGAATCAGTACATGTATTATACACACAGTAGTAAACAGTGCAAAACAAACAGTAAACAGGGCTAAACAAGCACATACATGCACACACGTACATGCACACGACGTTACGCACACGCAGGCATTCAACACCCCGAGTAACCGATTGTAACCGATCATCGGTTACTTGGGTCCAACCGATGATCGATTACGAAATTACAACCGATTGACAACACTAGTAATTAGTGAAAAGGGACACCTCATTCGTCCTTGTAGCTCATCTAATGCCAGAGATATTATACATTTCATGTTTTTCAAGATATTGTTGGCGGCCATTTTGAATATTGGGCTCTAGCAGAGTTAGCCGTCATTTTCCAGGGGGGCATAGGAGCTAATTTTCTTTTAAAATGGTTCAGGTTGTCAAATCCATCGAGAGAGTAAGGTAGCAACAAAATGGTCACGGTTTCCACGATGGTCACATCCATGATTAAAGAAACCCACAAAAAAGTCGGAATGAATTCACACACAAAAAAATAAACAAAAACACAGTCCCTATACAACCACTACTACACCGTATTCTGGTAAAAGACACACTGCGAGTCGAAATGTGAATGTATACACGACGTGACAACTATCGCCTTAGCCTGTTTCACCATCACCTCCAATTTTATTCCAGCGCTATGATTATGAAGGACTTCTCCCATCGTCACTCCAGATTTCCAGAAAAGATTTAGGTCATTGATAAATCGACAGCTTCATCCACTCGGAATTGTTGTTTGAGTGTTGACATGGTTGAACTGGGCGTGGCCGTGTTGTTGTTTTTATTTCACTTCCTGTTTCACAACTAGTGGCACGAATGAACTTCAAATTGTACCAGAAAAACCTAGCATGAGCTGCTAGTGACATCTACCAGTCAGTATACTAACTAATCACATTTATTGTGTCTTGAGAACAATCTATTTATAAACCAACGTCACCAATACTCGGCAACAGTCGGCTACGACTATAGACGTGATGTGCTGCCAAGGAGTTAATATTGCTCTTCTCCCAACTCAATCGTTAGTTTTGGGCCATCATGGTTTTTGTATATCTCCAATATGTTAGACGATACTATGAATCTGACTGCTTCTCGTAAGCTGCCATCTACGACGCAATTAATCGTAGAGATGTTACCTAGTAATAGAAAATTAATTGGGTGTGGAAGAAAAGGCAACGCTATCTGCTTGGGTGTGGGCATGCCAGACGCAGTGCACGCGTATCCTGCAGCCATTCTACAAAGCAGGAATGACTGTGGGAACCCTAGTCCATTCCAGATAAAGCTGCCAACTTTACTACTCTAAACGTTTCACATTTATTTGCATGTGGCCCATGTTAATATTTTGACATGTTTCTTGGCAAATGCCAGATGTCATACTAGTAGTTATTGTGTTGATACTACTATGGACCACCACTTTCTCAAGTTGTTCATCACACTTCAAATCTGATTGTTGTAGCTTCTTTACAACATTTATCGAATCACCTACCAAATTTAGTACATTTTTACTGATAAATATTAGCAAGATCAAAGTCAATGATTTTTTTCTTTCTTTCTTGGATAAATTTACATTTTAATTTAAACTAAAATGTCATTAATTTTTTTCGAGTACTGAATATGAAATGCAGTGTTGAATACCAGTACCCATAATTCTGTCAGGTAACTTATCTTCTCCCTTGCACTTCCCAGCTTGGATCAACTTTCTAATCTAAATGGGTTTCAGCATGTTCCAATCACTTGGTTATACAAACTGCAGGTCTGCAACACTTTCTACACCAACATATTCTGTCAGTTGCTTTGCAATTGTCAGTGCATGCTTATTCGTCAGTGTTGGGAGTACTTCCATTACAGATTCCTTGATTGTCCCTATCAGTTCCATTTTCTCAGTACGGCAGCTACATTTACGTATTCGAAATTAGAATCAGACGAAAAGTATATTTGAGTTAGTAGAGTATCAACACATGCAATTACCACATTTTCTGCAATTACCACTGTGGAAATTTTCTCCTATAAAATGAACATCAATTATTTGTATCAATATTATTGACATAATACAACAAAGTAACAAACTCACGTATTACTCAACTATTAATCAGTGTAATTATGGGATCCTATTACACATGTAGCATCAATGCGCGGTGTCGTAGGTGAATGAGTAGACGTAAACAATAGATGGCAAGGTCAAACTGTTACTGATAATCTTAGTTTTATTCTAACACACAGTACAAGTTTATACATGGTCTAGCTGCGTTTGACCAAGTTAGATAAGCTCAAAATGGACATAGAATACATCATAGTCACTATCTTGGTTATTGATTACAATGTCACATACCTAGCCCGTTGCTTTAAGATGACAGACGGAGAGAGAGAGAGAGAGAGAGAGGCAGAGAGAGAGAGAGGCAGAGAGAGAGATAGAGACAGAGACAAAGAGAGAGAGAAAGAGAGAGACAAAGAGGGACAGAGAGACAGAGAGGAACAGAGAGGAACAGAGACAGAGACAAGAGGCAGAGAGAAAGAGCAAGAGAGAGAGAGAGTGAGAGAGCGAGAGAGAGAGAGAGAGAGAGAGAGAGTGAGTGAGAGAGGGAGAGAGAGAGAGAGAGAGGAGAGAGAGATGAGGGGAGAGACTGAAAGAGAGAGGACGTATGAGTAGAAAGCTCTGACTGTCCCCAGCATTGCCACCGCAGCCATCTAACGCACCTGCGTTTCAGCGGCAAATAGCAGCGAGTGGTCGGTCTCACTGTTGCCGCCGATTCAAATTCAAATTCAAATTCAAATTCAAATAAAATTTATTTTCATCGGTATAAAAATTACAGGAACATGAGCTGTATTTAGCTCGTAGACCGATATCTAACATGAGCAATATACAAAATTTACATTTAAAACAAAATAGGATGATATGATTATGAATATTTACAATGCAAATGATGAGAAAGGATGACTAGTAATTTAAAGTCTAGTCAAATAAAAGAAAAAAGGAACTAGATTAAAATTGATGATTAGGTTTGATGATTAGGGGGCACTGGAGCGACACATGGAACATTTGCAGGTATCGCCATTCCAGGTGGTGAGCAGTCTGCGAAACTCCCCGAAATTTTCAGACAGTTTGGCAGACTGTTCCAAATTTTTGTCCCCCAGTGCCGGAAGCTATTTTTGCCATACTTGATGGATTTAAAATGGTTAACTTTGGCACTATTTTTACGCCTTGAGTTGTAGGTTGTCTCATTTCTCTGCACCAAAGTTGTGAGATAGGATGGTCTTTCTTTGGCTAAGATCTTGTATACTTCCTCCGCTATCAATTTCTGTCTTTGGAGATGTAATGAAATGGAGTTGTCTTTGGCTAGGAGTTGCTCATAGGTGGTAGAAAAATCTTTAAAAACATAGCGGAGGGCTCTATAATTGAGTTTTTCAAGTTTTTTGGTGTTTTTTGTGCTACAAAAATGCCATATGATGGGACAGAAATTAAAGTTTGATCGGATAAAGGACTGGTAGATGGTTTTTCGACAGTTTAGATTTAAATACTTGCCAATTCGGCGTAGGACATTAATTTGTCGACCAACTTTAGTGCAGAGAGTTGAGATATGTGAATCAAAATTTAACTGGTAATCAATGGTGACTCCCAGCAGTTTTGCTTCGTCTGTACATGTGATGTCTGTGCCCTGGATGCTGAAGACAGGGTTCTGGGCGTGGGTTTTTTCGCCTATAGCTAGGCCCTGGAATTTTCCAGGATTGGCTTCCATCTGGTTTTTTGTGAACCAGTCGACCAGCACACTGCCCTCCGCCTCCAGGGTTGTTTTCATCACATTAAAATTTGCATGTGAGTTTTTACACGAGCTTTTACACGAGTTTTTACACGAGTTTTGAGCCGATACACAGCTTCGTGCGAGCATCAAGTAGCGACAGATCGTCTTCCTCAGCCTCCACATCCGAATCCTCCACCATGCTGGGAAGATTACAGTTCTTTAGTCCTACAGTTCTTTGGTCCTACGGGTCGTTGGTCCTACGGGTCGCTGGTCCTACGGGTCGTTGGTCCTACGGGTCGTTGGTCCTACGGTGCACGCTAGGCACCACGCTAATGTTTTCTTTAATTGTTGTGTTAATTTAATTTTTATTTTTAATTTAAACTTATTTTTTTCCTTAATTTAATTTTTAAATTAATTTATTTGTTTTAAATTTAATTTTAATTTAAAAAAAAAGTTAAATTTAATTTATTGATTATTTTTTTTAAAAATTTATTTTTTAATTTTTAATAACCACGACCAATGCTGTCCTACAATGCACCGATACAGAATAAGTACGCTGCATGCACATTAAACTTATAATAAATGAACACTAACAGATAAAAATAATTATACTGGTCAAAAATATACGTATTTACACAGCAGCTGGACTGCCTGTGTAGTGTACCACAGCACTTCTTAAACTGGTGTACTCGTTCAAAACCCAACGGCTGGCCAATGAAATTATTTCGAGCCAAGGCAACAAACTAGTACCAAAAACATAACGCAAATTTTGCTCGTGGCGTGAATGAAATAGTTGGTGATAAGGTCTCGAGGGTAATGACACTAAATAGTTTATAAGAGATTGAATTTCTTCTTTTGCCTCCTCCACTCCTGTCTGCCGTGCATACTCTCAATCCATATGTGAAAAGCGACATACATATAATAAAATTTGAAATTTATTTTTTTAAAGAAAATGTAAACAATTAAAAAAAAAATTGGTCATTCACTCTACCCCTCTTACTAATAACCGTAGGACCAACGACCCGTAGGACCAACGACCCGTAGGACCAACGACCCGTAGGACCAACGACCCGTAGGACCAACGACCCGTAGGACCAACGACCCGTAGGACTATAGATCGGTTCCCGCTGGGAAACGCCTGCGTCGGTTGCTCGAATACTGTGCGAAAGAAGAAAGTAAACTCGATGTTATAGACATCATCTGCAAGTTTCCATTCCCTGCTCGCTGCACAACGTGATCAAATTTACAGTTGTGACTTTACTACAACGTGAAAAATTTGTTGACAAGGATTTTCTCCTGCCACTGCAGAATGACAGCTGATATGGAGGCATCAAGGTTCTTGACGTCTTCCCTTCTTACTTTACCAGCTTTTGTTTGTATTATAGACCAGCATGCATGGTTGAATAGGTATCGAATGACATTGGAGTCAAGTAGGTTACCCTCCTCACAATACACACTTCTGCAGTAGATCTGCGCCAGGAGCGGGGGCGAGAGTCGTCGCCCCCGTTTCCGCTGACTGCTCTATCGGTGGGTCCGGAGAGGTTCCTGATGGAGACGTCCCTGTATGATGAGTTGTCTCCCTCAGGTACGCGGACCCACTGGTCCTGCCGGTAGCCTCCCCTCATCTTGTGGGGGCGGCTACGGAGGTGTCGAGCTGGCCGGTAATCTACTGCGGCGGGGCAGACATTAAGCATTTTTCATATAACAGATAAGTTGACATAAATTATACATCACTTGCAACAAAAAAATGTACGGCCTTTAAGTATTTCATAAAAAGAATTAGTTTGATAGAAAAACTTGACCACGTAACAATAAATGAACCTGTTAGCTATGACTGGTTTTCCAATTAGCCGATCAGTGCTACGTTGGCACTATCGGCATACCCGATACAACACGCGCGCTTTTCTGAAGCCGTAGTCGTGCGCTCCGTGGCAGCCGACGTTGGGCGCTTCGTGGCGATCGACGTTGTGTGCCCCGTGGCGATCGACGTTGTGTGCCCCGTGGCAGGTAGCGCTACACCAGCAGCGTGCACTTTTGCCTTCCAAGGTGCAGCGCTGGGCGCCTCCCGCTTCAAGGAGGCCCGGTGCGCGGCTACAGGCCTGGGCGGAGTGCCAGCCACTACCTGCACGTAGGCTCGGCCATCCCTACGCGTCGGGCGCAGAATGGCTCGACCGGCTGCTGGTGACGCCGGCGCCACCTTCTGGGCGCTCGGCCCCAGCGCTGTCTTCTCCCGGAGATAGCCTTTCGCACACTCCCTGTACTCGGCGGTACGGGTGTGTTGCTCCGGCCATCTTCCGTCCGTGCCCATCCGGTAGACTCGACCTAGACGATGGTCAGTCGCCAGGTGGTGTGACAGGCGGTAGAGCACCACGCCTGGGTCACACCTCTGGACCGGGCACTGCGCGACTAGGCACTCACTCAGATGATGCTCGGCGTGGTGATCAACCACGTGCCAGGTCGGCACCCCGGACCGGACACACCAGTGCCATGCCTCATTCCGCAGGGAGGTCACTGGCTCGCGACGACCCTCGAAACCGGCGTACAGCGGGCCCGCCTCCCAGGATTTGCACCCTGGTGGGGGAGCGCCTCTGCACTTGCGGCTGCGCCTCTCTCGCCGGGGCACGGGGTTTGTGAACCCTACTACACGCGCCCGCTCTCCGCACCTTCCTGCCCCGCCCCCATCCACCAGCGCGGGCCCGACTCCCTCTTGCCGGAGACCAGGGTGGGGTGGCTCCCGCAGGCCGTCCCGAACCCCTGGTGCAGGGCACTGCTCCTCCACGATGGGGGTCGCACTCCCCGGACGAGTGGTCTCGACGACTGTGGCGTGCTTTCTCCGGGAGGTTGACCTGACCCCTGCCACTGGGGTCGCTCTCTGCCGGAGGGGACAACAGCAGCTCGTCCGCGAATGGCATCTCCCATCTATCGCCGAGCTCCATGGGCTCCTCGCCGAGCAGCTCCTTCTCCCTAGCCTCCTCCTCGGCCTCCGGCGCAGCTTTTCTCTCCGGCTGCATCATCCCCCTCTCCTCTGGCGCAGCTTCTCCCTCCGGCTGCGTCGTCTCCTTCCCCATCCGGCGCAGCTTCTCCCTCCAGCTGCGTCATCTCCTCCTCCGGCGCAGCTTCTACCTCTGGCTGCGTCGTCTTCAGCTTCTCCCTCCAGCTGCGTCATCTCCTCCTCCGGCGCAGCTTCTACCTCTGGCTGCGTCGTCTCCTTCCCCTCTGGCGCAGCTCCTCCATCCGGCTGCGTCGTCTCCCTCTCTATCTGCCCGCCAGATGAGGCTGGCGACATGCCCGCCCCGGACATACCGTCTCACGGTAACCACTGAAACAAACCATGGAGAAAGTACACCTTTAGTCATCTCTCCGCTCACGTCTGCGCAAACGCGAGCTCGCTACCCTTACCAGTCACCAGCTCATCACAGTGCTTGGTGCAACTCACCTTGCTCCTCCTCACCTACTAGCCTCCCGCAGGAATCGCGGTGGTCGAATCCGTCATCTGCCGTACTCATTTTCATCCCCCTGAAACGAGTAACTCACACTATTTGACGCACACACTTCGGTGAACAAACCGTCCTGGCCTTCCCCTACCAGCCTAGAGTTTTTTTACAAACCACACCCTCAACCATCACGTGATTTGGACTCCGGAATCTGTCTCAAACTCCAACACTAATGGGGAACAAACCCAAAATTCGTTCCGATCAAGGGTTATCATTCTGAATGCCCATGGGTGAGTAGCGCGGTACCAGCCGGCTAGAGAACACACGTGACGCAACTACCTCGGGTGCTCCCTAACAGATGCCCGAATCAGTGCGGTGCAACATTCCACGGACCGGAAGGGGGTCGTCGCTTGGCGGACCGACACGGGTCCGTAGCAGTATGGAACCTGCACCCCGTCCCTACCCTGCAATATGGCCTGCCCCGTGGCCCCTTATATCTGCGTTAGCCATGGATCAGGAACTCCGAGAGCCCCTACAAGTCCGCTTGTAACAAGCTACTGGCGAGAGACTGTCATCCTGGCCCCCCACGGAGCTCCAGATGCTCAAAGGTGCGCAGGACCTTAGCGGAAAACCAGACGTTTAAAAACTAGTCCAGCCGCAGCTTACACCACTACCAAGCGTTCAAGCAAGGTGAGGTAGTATTATTAGAAAACACCCTGGAAGAGGGGAACTCCCCGGATATATTGGCATCACAAGGCTTGACCCGCAGACCAAAATGACGCAATCCGGGCGGAACACTCAGCATAGCCTCCCGAATTACTATGGCAAGCCCTGAAACACTCGGTCTAACAATAACCCAGAGAATAATCTACCGAGGACGGTCATGACACACACGACATCTAGGGTTACCTTACTGCAACATACTTATATATTATTGCCCCCAACAACAGGCAATAATGTTTTTAGTGCATCACATGACTTTGCAATCTACTTGGCGAATATGAAGTGAATAAGACAAAGTTTCTTAAACGAACAATTTCAATTTGTATTAAAACACAAACGTAACACATTGCAACTGGAATAAACATTGGAATAAAAGTATTGTCCAAGTATCCTTTGGAATACACATTGAAAGCGTCAACATCAATACGTGATTTAGAACAGTCACTTGTTGTACATATTGACAATGCAGTTATTGAAATTGAAGTATGGAGCACTCATTGAATTTTGGATTTGCTGGTTCTGGGTGTGCAGCGATACTTCGTTCACTTTGTTCCGGTTGTCAATTTCACTGAGGGCGTCAAACAATACGGAGTCGTCACAGTCCAAAAGGTCTATACATGACTCATCCTGAATGACGGATGGCTTGGCACATGGATTCACTGGTGAATGACTACAGGTAGAAGTTGGCTTCACTGGAACAACAGCATTCAGGTTGTTGGTGATAGTGCTCAAAGCATCCGACATGTTGCGCTTGGTGTCCACCCTTGTGTCAGCAACATAGCTTGCAAGTGATTTCTCGTTCCGATGCCTAGACACAGAAACAATATCCCTGTCTTTGAAACCGACATTATTCAGGACAGTTATTGTCGTTGCGCACACACAGTGGTTTGTGTAGGTGTCAGAAAGTTCTGCCTCTTTTGAGAGTTTCACCATAAATTGGCCAATGGAATTCTTTCTCAAGCGAATATTCAACTATAGGTTGTCTCGTGCTCGCCGCATCTCCGAAATCGTGTTTGGATCATCTATACCACAGGCAAATAAATTTTGCCCCTGAAGCTGCAGAAATAGTTGTGAAAGCAACTATTGTTTTGCACAACATACTGCAGAACAGTAGATTTCATCTGGCTAATAATGACTACTGCGTGTGCAGCAAACTGTATAGGAGTGCATGCAAGGCAACAGAATGGGTCTAAGATAAGCCTCGTCTTATCATAGTGACAGTACCGCCACTCCCGGAAGGCCTTTAAAAAAGGTGCCAAACCAATGCCTCTGCAATTCGGTACAACAATGTATTCTAATTAGATTTTTAACAATGACTATTTTAGGCAATGCATTATTATATTCTTTGTATATATATATATATGTGTGTGTGTAATCCTATATCATTAACAATAAAAGGTCATTTTGAAATATAACTTTACATAGTATAATATATAAATATATAATATATATTCATACCCTGCCATGATTCCTCCCAACTCTTTCCAGTACAGTTTTCAGTCGAGAGGCAGGAAAATCTGGAGATACTGCGACGATGTCATTCCATAATCGAAATAACTGAATGTCGTATATGGTACTGGGTCTAACTGGTGTACCAATCCAGTACCCACAACCAAAGAGCTGATGCATATCATACGTAGCAGTCTCCTGGCAAGATGTACAGCTATAGACTGGCATGAACACATCATATCTTCCTGCAGACAAGGAGAGTAATGAATTGCTAAAATTTGCTTGTAAACATATTTTGAAAACTGACATTGATAAGAACACAGAATTTTTAATGGTAATTACATGCATGGTGTAATATTTAACATAATTGACCACATTTTTTTTCAAAATAAAAATATCTAAAAGAAATATTTAATTATGAAAATTTTATACAAAATGTTAACAATACTTTGGAATATATTCTTATTTATATGTTCATTTTTGAGAACAACAAAACAGTAATTTAAGTATTTTCTTAGCACTAACCAGTGGTTGTAATCACGGTGATTGGTTGGCCCGGCAGCGAAATTTTTTTCCCCAAACGGTATAACATAGGAAGGATTTAGGCGCTTTCTGATTGGCTGGAATTTGGCAAGATGTCAGCCTCCATGACTTGTAGCCAAAATCCCCAATTATCTACCAAAAACTTTCCCGAACTTTCTGTAAGTTAGGTTAAAGTAGTTTTTAGTATGTTTTCTTTAAAACAACATGGGTTTGAGTGAATTAACCCAAATATCATGCCGTTTCTTGACTGATTTGCTTTGACTGAAGAAAACCTTCAAGACATGAGAACAAACGCCGTTTGTAAATGTTTGTTTTGGTTTATGACCGCTAGATAAGTATAAGTTTTCTGATGTATTTTCCAT
>NW_014577738.1:121245-132940 GCF_000485595.1 Priapulus caudatus | reverse complement strand
CCAGTACCCACAACCAAAGAGCTGATGCATATCATACGTAGCAGTCTCCTGGCAAGATGTACAGCTATAGACTGGCATGAACACATCATATCTTCCTGCAGACAAGGAGAGTAATGAATTGCTAAAATTTGCTTGTGAAAATATTTTGACAACTGACATTGATAAGAACACAGAATTTTTAATGGTAATTACATGCATGGTGTAAAATTCAACATAATTGACCACATTTTTTTTTTCAAAATAAAAATATCTAAGATTAAACATTTAATTATGAAAATTTATACAAAATGTTAACAATACTTTGGAATATATTCTTATTTATATGTTCATTTTTGAGAACAACAAAACAGTAATTTAAGTATTTTCTTAGCACTAACCAGTGGTTGTAATCACGGTGATTGGTTGGCCCGGCAATGGCACATCTTCAAAGGTTCCAGAACAAACGCAGGTGTTGGGTGTTGGAATAGATAGCACTCTTTCTGAAATAGTAACAGGGAAACTGTCATTATCTCAATGATAGAAATTGCATTTACTTCGATCAATGTCAATGAAGTAAATAGTTGCTTATTAAACTATACTGTATACAGGTATATTCAACCTACTTATATCAACTACACTGCCATTTGAAATTGCCTGAGTAGGGAGTAGCAGTGCTTTCTGCCACTTCTCGGCCCATATCCATGCTGTGCGATCATGAAGAGGAAAGGTAGTGTGCCTTTCATTGTCACATCTTGGGCAGAATGTCCATGAAACACCACATTGTTCACATTGTATTGCCTCTGAAAATATACATGTCACCAAACGTGGTACCGTATTAAAAACAATTCTCATGAACTTCAGTATTTATTGACATGCAGAGGTAACCAATCCCCTCTCGTTATATATACCCACTAAGTAATATATGCTTGCTAGCTGTTGGTAATGCTTCAGAATCACCATTGTTTTTCTCTCGAACCAGCAATCATCAGAGTCTAGATAAGAGCCACAGTGATACTGCAATAAAGCATCGCAGTCAGGATTGCATTTGGCTATGTATTTCTCGAAACTGCTTACAAGGCACATTTTAGTGCCTGTCGCATACATTCTTGCACCGTCACCCTCACTTTCGTTGGTAATACCGGTGTGATTTTTCGTTTGCTCACTGGTCTTCTCTCGAACATATCTTCTGCCAATTTCATCAGACGCTACTTCGAAATCGGACACTTTCAGGTCTCGCATGTTTTCCCTTCCTCTTCTACAAAAGTAGAACAAAATCTCAAACATGACCTTGTGCAGCAACCCGTTTGGTATGTCTGGATTTATAGCTCTTGGATGCTGGTACAGCCTTTGAAGATCACCTGTAACATGCAATGCTGTCGGTTAAGTCTGCGCACCTAAGGATTCAAGTTGGAGAGAGAGAGAGAGAGAGAGAGGCAGAGGGCGAGGGGGAGACAGAGAGGTTTGTACATGACAACGAATATATGAAACTACGAAAATATGTGCCGATAGTTATCTGCAGGTATGGGTCGTTTGTGCTGTACCTGGCCCTTTCCTTCCTGCCTAGCCTTCTTCAGCATACTGTTAAAAGCGGGATTTGCACTCTTAAACCTGGGATCAGAAAGTATGTCGATGCTCCTCTCATGCGGAGGCTCCTGTAAGTATTGTCGAATACCTTGATGGATGGCACAGAGCGTACTTTTGCTGTAAGTTTCACCGTCTTGATTTCTGACATTCGAGAAAAAGTCTTTCAATAGATTGACCATTGCTGGCACTTCGTAGGTTTGAAAGTCCTTTGCCATTCCCCTTTCTTCACAAAACTCGCACGACTTTTACTGAAAACTTTGTTGCTTCCGCTGTCTTCTTGCTTTGCTGCTGTTTTACGAATTCACTAGCGTCGGTGGTGGAAAATCTTACCAACCATGGCAAGAGAATAGACTGCAGCTACACGAACGCGAATTAGCTACCATTATATGGCTTACAAGGTCTTGATGCATCTTGCAACTGAATTCGATGTTTTGTCTAGTAGTGGAAAAAAGTCTACAAACTTGGTTAAGTAGTCTGTGAAGGTGAGAATGTATTTGTTTCCGTCCTGGGTGATTGGTAGAGGACCTAGGTAATAAAATTTGTGAGCGTATATCGGGCAATGAGCTGGGACGTCCATCCTACTCTGCATTGATGCCAGTAGCGCTTTGGCAGAGTCATCGGTGGGCCATGCGAATCCCGGTGGCACATACCTTGTTAAGCTGCTGCCGTTGACTATCTGCGAGATTCCAGCATGGGCCCTCGGTTGGGTCATAAAAACCCTTCCAAGGGTCCCGAACATTCTTCCGTACAGTATGAGTCTCTTCCACTGGATTCCGAGCACCGTGATACCGAGTACCTTCAGATGTTTCTTAACTGCTGTCCTTCCTGTCCAGTAGTTTTTCCTATTTTCAACATTTTTAACCAAGCAGCTTGTAGTAGTGCTGACATCCCTTACGGCTGGAATGACTCTGCCGTAGGTCGGGTCCTTACTCTCATCGTACAAGCGCTCAAGGTCAACATTCTCAATAGGTAGTTGTATCTCCTGTGCCGCTTTGATTCCTACTTCCTCCAAGGTAGTGTCCAGCTCGATTGCTATTGCTCTCTCAACTCTATCTCTCTTCATTGAGACGCGATGGCTTCCTTTCTTGTAGCCCACGAAAGTGACCAGTATTGATATGGCCCAGGGCTTTTTGTGGTTGGAATGCACTACGTCACTGGCTGAGAAATTGGCTGAGAGATCGTCCAGCCATCTCCAGTACCGATCGTGTCCAGCTTGACACTCTACCGTCCTGGAGCCTCCTTTTATCAACTTTCCGCTCAGCTCACGAAGAGACTGCAAAATGCGAATATTCTTCAAATCCACGGATGCCTTTCCTACCGTCCAGGCCGTACTCAGGATGCAGTAGAATTTTTCCGTCTATTGCACTAGTGTCTCTTTGATATGTCAGATTTCCACTCTCTCCTCCAACATCTACCACTGTCCGGTCCTGAAGAAGTTCTGCTCTCGGATACTCAGACCTACTCTTCAAGGTCATGAAATCGAACTCAACAGTTTTGGGCACCAACTTGTCGGCGCACAAAAGCCAAGCACCACTTCCACAACCAAGGAACAAGATCCTTCCGGGCTCATCTAACTTGGGTAGCCGGCCTCGCTCGCCAAGCCACCCTTTAAATTGCCTTACACCGCCGGTCTCTGCCATTCCGAAAAGTCGCATGGAACGCTTCGCAGCTTTCACTGGAGCGATGATCCTAGTTTCGCCTTTCATCACCACCTTGTCCCGAGCGTCTTGCATCTTTGGAACAAGCGGGAGTCCTGCGAAAACCGTTTTTATGGCCCAATAGTTGCCGTCAAAGGCGTCCGAGCTGATCGTACCACCAGCTAGAAGCCTGGTTGCACCTCCTAATGCCAAGAGCTGAGCTGCTTTGAACACAACTGAGGTATTCCGCTTGCCACCACCAAGGCTGAACAGCAGATGCCGCCACTCCTTGGGGTAGTAAGATAAACCAGCCCCCTGGATATTCCCTGTCTCTTTTCCTTTCAATTGGCCAAGCAGACCCCTCTCAGACAGGTTCCACGACAACAGCACCATTAACATCGATACTGGTTGGACACAGATCCAAAGGAGGTTCTCAATCCATGTGTCCTCGTCGTCGCTGTGGTGGTCGTCGCCGTCCTCGTGGGGCTCCTCAGCGGTACCCTCTGTAGAAGTGCTGCTCCTCTTCCTCCTCGGCGTCCTCGTCGTCACCCCTCATCCAGGCTTCGTCGTCCACCATGTGCGCCGGCCGATGCTGGTTCTCCCAGGAGAGACCTGCGCGTGGCGCGGCTTCAACGGGGACGACTTTCAACTCCAGGTAGTCGCTTTCGATGTGAACTACCGTGAAGCCCGGGTTGAGGCGCCGGAACTTCAGGACATCGTCGAGGAAGTGCTGCCAGGACGTGTAGGCGATCTGCTCCCCACATGGGCCGAAAATGAGGCGCGGCGTGGCATACGCAGGCCTGCAGTTAGGCCGGCTGTACACTGTTTGTTGTCCGCGCACGGCTACGGCGGCGGCGGTATACCCCATCTTTGCCCTGTTCTTTATGGTCTTTCCTTCCTGTTTGGAAAGTCCAGTGGGCAAGGTACCAGTGGGCAAGAAGCAGCCAACATTAGGCAAGACTGCAGGAACTTATCAAATTCCGCCATATGATTGGCATTTCCATCTAAAATAATGTATAAAATGCTATACGAGACATTCCATGATAAGTGATTGCGGCACTGAAAATATAATTCGGTCTGCATAAATAATTTAGCACAGACTACTGCTACGGCAGCCGTACTTTTGAAATAAATGCGCACCCGTAATGTATCCACAAACCCTAACTATAATCCTAACCCTCGGTCGAGAATTTTGTCTTTATTTAAAGTCTCGGCGATAGCAAGGAGTGGCTGATGCCTACGAATAACAGCAGCCTTTAGAAGGGTTTTGCAGGATTTATTATCTTGAGGGGCAACCAGATTTGTGTTATCGTCGGTGCAATGAATCACACAAGTTTGTTCTTGACGAGATCGTTTTCGATTAACATATTCATTATCACTGTTCGCCCCTTTTGCTCTCCCTGTGCAGGGCTCTACGTTAACTTTGAAAGTTCACTTGCCCTGTAGGGCAAGTAAAACCAGCTCCGATGTTACGCGCGTCTACCAGCTACGATGTTACGCGCGTCTATCCGCTTGCCCCCTTCGGGCAAGTTTAAGGGGCAAATGACTTGCCCTATAGCCCGAAGTACTTGCTCTGGCCAAGCGGGCAACCGTTAAGCTCAAGCCGATTTTTGGAGTTACTAATTTTCCACTACTGCTTAAAAAGTGTAATTATCTTACCTGTTGCAGAACTTGCTAAGGATGAGGTTGCTCTTTCTGTTGTTGTTGGCTCCTGTTGGTGTGGATCTGGTTCTGGAAAAACATAGGACAATTTGGATTTGTGATTGGCTTTGCCATACAATGTTTATACACAAAAATACACACACTTTGAACACTGTTTATTATTATAATCGTTTCGACTTGTGCATGAAAGTATGCAGAACGTTATGAAAATAAACTTCATGGACATATGTTTCCCTGAAATCATCACAAAAATTTACTGGCCGTTGCCGTATTAGTGAAAGTATTAATTAAAAAATAATACGTAACTGTGAAAATTACTTGCATCAGTTAACACTTCTCCAAGCATGCTAAATAGTCCAACTCATTTAATGCAATTGAGAAGTTTTGTTTTTGCTCCATATGGTTGCAAAACGAGTTATTGCTTGTGTTTCTTATTTCCTATCTTTTTTTTTCACGTGGAATAAAAACGTTTCCATGATGCTAATTTACATTTTATATCATAATGAACAACAATTAACATTGAGTATATGATAAATCAAGTGTAAGATATAGGCTACACCCCACATACACACCCACATTACGCTTACCTATAGTGCCACTTGTAGTCTTAGCAGCTTTAGCATTTGAAATGTTGACGTCTGTACGCGGACGCTTCTGTGCCTTTGAAGCCAACATCAGGCCGGAAAAATAGTGTATCTAGGCTTAGCGTTGGATCTTGGCTGCTTATATAGGACCCTGCGGTGGCGTAGGATCCTGGCAGTGCCGCCCTCTCCCGTGCCTTAGGTGCCTGGGTGTTGTCAACCCCCTCGCTTGACACGTGTATGGGTTATGCAACCCCCTTGGTCCAGTATATGCACAAGCGCCGCCCTGATTTAGCGCGAGACATGCGCGATGACATTTTACCGAAACGATCGCGTTATAACAGGGCCACACTATATATACATGCATGTATATAATATATATATATATATATCACTAGAAAGCAGAGAGGCAACTGAGGGATCATACACGCACGCATGCACGCACGCACGCACGCACACATACGCAGGCACACAAACACACACACACCGCACCACACGCATACATACACACTCACGCACACGTGCCTGCATACGCGCCCACGCACAGTGCCACCGTCACGCTCATGCGCGCGTACTCATGACTGCTATTACGTAAGTCAATGAATGGCGTTATATGATGCACAATGTACACAGCGTGATACGCATAGAAGCTCGCTCATCAGTTGACTTGTTGCTTTGATGATATATGTTGTGTACATGACTGACTGTATGAAGTGATTGCTTCATTCCCATTGTTCGCTTGTTTATTATGCTTACTCGTCGACAAAATGACGACTTAAGCGTATGTCGTCATTTTCGTAAGTCGACACAAATATGCAGGTCCCAAAAGTGTCGACTTATGCGAGTTTTACTGCATATCTCTTGATATATATCAATCAGGAGTTATATTTTATACTTTCTATTTTGTTCACTTAGTGTAGTGGAGACAAGCACAAAATAATAATATTATAGAAGGAGCTTATAATTATTATGCCTGTGTTCTCATGGCATTTGCGCCGATGAAGACGCGTAATTTGAGACGAGAGAAATATACAGGTTTCGGTTATAAGGTTATTTATTCTATAGTTATTCGTTAGAATGCAATGACACAAATTTGCATAAACAGTAACTAATATATTCTGCGTAAAATCTAAATTATACCAGGTGACAAATATCATACCGGGTAATAAAAATGTCTACTCATGTTTCCGTATAAAGATAAAGAGACAACTAAACATGCGTGACACAGAACATGACGATTCCCTATATTCGTATATTTGCAAGATAGCGGCATAGCCAACTACTTGGCATACTAAGTCACAGTTATTCTCTTAGCATATTAAATTGTACAATTTTATCAAATGAATGAGTGTCTTCGTTCTAACGTTCTTGTTAGCCTAGCGGTTTGGTATCGGGGCGTCGGCTATTGGAAGGCTCGATGAAGATGAAGAAGCACGCAGTTACAACTGGTCTTAATGTATGATATCGTTTTATTGATCAGCATTCAATTCTGTGAAGAATGAATAAACAAAAACAGCTTTAGGTTGAAACAACAATCAACAGAAACACAAATCAACCATTCGTATATTAAAGAAAAACATTGCACGAAATCCCATATTTCCATCCTATAGATTGCATAATCTTTAAAGATATATGTATCTGCATCAACTCAGTTAAACATACAATAATCAACTTACTACTGTGACCGGATGTAACTGACATTTTCTGCTAAAACCAATGTCGTGCACTGTCACACAAAGGTCGGTCACACGGTCAGTTCAGCAGGTAATCAATCCTGTAATACAATCATTGGTATCATAAATACTATCAAGCAGACAAAACAAGATTCTCTTAAATTACCTGAATCTTCTTCACTACGCTTCCTCCACATAACATTGACTACATCCAGATAAACTGGTTAAATTCCACACTAACTCCCAACTGCAACTTGCAGTATCACATTACAGTCAAATTCCAGCTATAATCATGCAGTGTGCTTCACGGTAAGCCTTGACCTTGAATGGCTTAGTATAGGCTATTTACACAAGCAGCTGTGGTCTATCAACAGCAGCATTACAAGTACTGTAATTCACTACACTTTTACTATTACACATTGAATGTTACAAGTTAAACAGGAACATATTACATGCTAATACCAACGTTTACATATTGAACAAATTAACATGAATCAAATCGATACAACTCACCTAACATGTTATCACAATGGCACACGGGCTCAAATGGAACAAATTAGTTTCGAGCCCATTCTTGTTCCCCGGATTGTGCTTTAAACCAGCACCAGTGCCACCTCTCGGTGTGAGATCCTAGTTTCGCTCAAAACATCCTCCCCCCACGATGCGACGTCACTCTCGCATCTCTACCCATACAGTACTGATAATTGCTCTACAGTTCAAATTACTCATACCCTTCTACAGGACATATGACTACTATCTTATTTAACGGTCTACTGAACTACTTGTTCGCCGTTTTGACTTGGACGTTTCGCACTCAATTGTCTTTTCCCGGGTACACTTCAGTGATTCGACCAAGCTGTTATTAACATTTCCCGAATCATGTTAGGGTCAGCCATCAGAACAACATCATCTACCCTGACATTCCGACGGTCCACGTTCCATTTCCTTCGAGGAACCAGCAGCGGGAAGACATCTCGAATCCATGACTTCCAGAAGGCATCGACTATGCGCTGAACAAATTCCAGTCTGTCTTTCGGATTCTTCGTCGGACGGAACGGTCCTTGTGGAACCCTACTGGAGGCTCGTCCCAACAGGATGTCGTTCGGGCAAATATACTTACTATCGTCTGGATCGTTCAGTAGTCCTCCAAAGGGTCATTCGTTTACAAGATTCGCCACTTCTTGTAGGCAGGTATGCAGCTGAAACGGGGTGAGTTGTTGTTCGCCGATTGCTTTCTTCACAGCATGCTTGCAGCTTTTTACAAGTGCTTCAGCACATTCATTTTGATGTGGAGCCAGTGGTGTAATGAATTTCCATTTAACCTGTCTCTCTGCACAGAAGTCTTGTAATTCATCCTTACTCCAGCCAGTCAACATTTCTCTCAGTTGCCTCTGGGCGCCCACAAACTGCGTACCGTTGTCGCTCTGTATTACTTTTGGATGTCCCCTGATGGCAAAGAACCGTCTCAATACCTGCAGGAATTCCATAGTTGAACAATCAACCGCTACTTCCAAGTGAACAGCTCTTGTGTTGAGGCAAGTGAAGATGACTCCATAGTGTTTTGTAGTTTTATTCCGTTCAACCTTTACCACATATGTCCCAAAATAATTGCAGGCAGTGAAATAGAATGTCGGGGTGAATGGCGCCAATCTCTCTACTGGAAGATCTGCCATCCTCTGTGTCTCAGCATTGTGGTCGAAGGCCCGGCAGGTTACACATCTGAACTTCACCTTCTTCGCCAGCCTCGTCACTCCAACTATCCAGTATCTGCTTCTAACTTTAGCAGCAGTGGTGGCAACACCGTAATTGCCACATTCATGCACATTCCTCGTGATTAAGTAGGATATGTGATGTTCTCTTGGCAGCAAAGCTGGATGTCTAGACTCGTAGAAGAGCAAACTGTTCCCAGCTCGTCCTCCCACATAGATGATATGTTCCTTCAGAAAAGGACTCAGGGACTTGAATACACCCTTCTCCATGTCTTCATGTACATTCTTCTGAGCTTCTTTGATCCAGTATTTCTCTCCTGTGGAAAGCTCTTCTGCTGACAGCGGCCCGTCTTCCTTCAGGCATTTGGATTTCAGATTGGTCAGAAATCTAAAAACGTATGCTGTCACACGGATCAACTTCCTCCAATTGGAGAACTTTGTACACTCAATGGCACATTCTACTTCCCTTACTAACAGTTAAGTTTTTCTCTCTTTCCTTTTCTTTTTGTTAATCTCGTTTATCTCAGCTTTGCGAATGCATCTTGGCCATTCTTCTGTCAACCGGAGAAAGGCTGGACCATTTTTCCATTCACCTTCCAAGTCATCGATTGCAATCCCTCTGGACACTTTGTCCGCGATGTTATATTCCCCTGGTATGCGTCGCCAATCTGATGGGTCGGTCTGGCTCTGTACTTCTGATACTCTGTTTGCATCAAAAGACTTAAACTGCCTCTAATCCAGGACAAGGCAATTATACTGTCAGACAGGAATACAGCTTTGTCAGGTTTCACTTACATCTCTTCCATCACAGTAGCACAGAGTCTGGCTGCGAGGACAGTGGATTGCAACTCCAACCGAGGAATAGAGATAGCTCTCAGTGGGGCCACACGTGACTTTGCTGAAACGAACCTCACGTGATAATTTCCATCATCCTCTTCCCACGTTGTTAATAGCACAGCGCCGGAATGTGCTGCTGGATGATAGGAAGATATCACATTAGATAGGTTGGATGGTTTTGCGATTAGCCATCTGTTGAAGATTATACCATTCTGCTTTTTGCAGTTGAGTGAAGAATTCCATTCGTTTTGTAACTTCGGTAGACAAGAGAGTCATCCAGACCATACCATCTGGCACAGCTTCCTGCATTAATATGGAAATTTTATTTGTTTCCACGGGATATTTTGTCGCTCCTACGCGATGGTGGACAGTGATGCCAGTAGCCGAGAAACAGAGCTGAATGACCGCATAGTCTTTAGATTAGCTATTTATGCAACTGATTAGATTTAATTTCATATGGACGGATGACATGGAATAACACAAACACTCACTGCCTCACGTATCTCGATTATAGCCGTTAGATATATATATTATTAATTATATTGACTGTGCCACGTTTACGTTATCATGTTAGGACCGAGTTTTACACGTTTACTTCTCTTTAGCTATTCTACAGGTTTATATGTAGCCTGTCTCTTCCCAGTGGGGTGCTTCGCAGCTCGTGCGAGTCTCGTGGGTTGGCTTAGCTTCTTAGTATAGGTTACTTCGCGGCTCGTCCTGCTTGTGCGAGGTTCTCCTCCGACGGTGTGTTGTTGCGCTTCTGGCTCGAGTCGTGATCGTCCGTTGTTCTGTTCGTTCATTCGTTCGTTCGGTTCGTTCCGTATCGTCGTCTTCGTGGTTCGTGTTGTTCGAGCTTTCGTTCGTTCGCATTCGCTCGTGTCGTTCGGTTCGCTTCGTTCGGTTCGTTCGTCTTTTTTGGCTCCTTGTTGCGTTCGTTTCGTTCGTGGCCGTCGAGATGACTGATTTACCCATGGGATTGGTGCTTATATAGGAGCCGCGGTGACGTAGGATTACGGCGGCGGCTTCCCTGTCCCGTGCAACCCGGTGTCAGAAAGTGATGGACTCGTCTAGGGTGCCTGGGCGTTGTCGCCATCGATTAACACCGCTGTACAGGTGATTGCAACCCCTTGGTTGAGATCTAGCAACGAGCGTAATGTCACCTTGCTCTTGCCCGTGCTCGGCTGGCCGCCACTCTCTCTGCGCAGTGTTTACGGTGATGGTGCAACTCCTCTGACTCCCACTCGGCTGGCCCGCCACCCTCCTCGCCGGCGCAGTGTTACGTGAGGGCTGCACTCCCTGACCTCCTCAACATCAGGCTGCTTAGGAGCCCCCTTCCCTCAGGAACTCTTCCCACTCTGGATTGCGGTGGTTCGGTCTGGTTGTATGAGCGTCATCCCCGCTGCAATTCCATAACTCTTCCACTGCCCCCCCCTGAAATCTCCCAGTACCGTAAGTAGTTAATTAACGTAAAATTTAACTTAAACACAATCGAAATAATTTTTGCACGGGATTAACATGGCTTAAATTGAACAAGGGATAGTTAATCGGCGCATAACTAGAGTTTTATCAATTAAACACATAATACGGCGCCCGCTCACCCGACACAACAATTGATATATATATAGTATATAGTATTATATATCATTTATATGAATCTCAGAGAGGTTACCTTGATTTTTAGGTGATCCGTTTAATCGTTGAGCCTCGGCTCGCGCTGAGTGTCTAACCTCGTGGATATCAGCTGCTGTAGAAACTCTTCCTCATTTTGCGCACTTAGCTTCTTTCTCCTGAGGCCGTAAAAAAAAACTGTTTGTTTACAGGTTACCCGACGACCCTACAAAATAGTTGCGCCCTAACATTTTTTACCACTTTTAAAAATGAAAATCACAAATGATTGATTGGACCTTTATATAAATTTAGATGATTTAGCGAAGCATAACCTGACATTGTGGCTCTGCATGAGCAATTAAACTCCTCTTATAAGTTTAGAATTGTAACGAACCAATTGGCCCTGATGTTTAATTTTGGTTATC